>NC_084744.1:10230095-10250095 GCF_033978785.1 Entelurus aequoreus
ATGAGTTAAGACCTTTGTTAGTTCGGAATCTGGGTTTAACGTGGTTAGTGGAGCACCCCCTGGTGTTGTGGTTATGGCGGTCATTTACGTTAAGGAAGTAGTTTGACATGTACTTCGGTATCAGGGAGGTGTAGCGGATTTTATAGACTAGGCTCAGTGCAAGTTGTTTAACTCTGTCCTCCAACCTTGAGCCAGCCCACCTTTAGAGAAGTGGGTAGGAGTGAGGTGGATCTGGGGTGGAGGTCTAGAAGTAACCTGACTAGCTTGTTCTGAGATGTTTGGAGTTTAGATTTGAGGGTTTTGGAGGTGCTAGGGTACCAGGAGGTGCATGCATAATCGAAAAAGGGTTGAACGAGAGTTCCCGCCAGAATCCTCAAGGTGCTTTTGTTGACCAGAGAGGAAATTCTGTAGAGAAATCTCGTTCGTTGGTTAACCTTTTTGATTACCTTGGTTGCCATTTTGTCACAGGAAAGGTTAGCCTCTAGAATGGAACCTAGGTAGGTGACCTCATCTTTCCTGGTGATGACACTGTCACCTACTTTTATGTTGAAGTCATTGACTCTCTTAAGTTTGATGTGGGACCCAAACAGGATGGATTCTGTTTTACCCAGTGGATGGATAGCTTGTTGTCACACAAGATATTTCATTAAGAGTCAAATAAAAATGAGCTGCATAATAGGAGATCAAATCGTGTATGTCCTTTCACTATGTGGTAGGTTCCTGCGGACGTTATCTCCTTCTGTTGTTGACTATTTTTTTTCATACGGTGTCGATCTGGGAAATGGTTGCTTGGGCATTTTGTTGGTGTGGCACCGAACGGAGATGTTGACATGCAGAGTTTCAAGCACTCTTCACTTTCTAGCGGGTGACTTTTCAAAGATGCTACAAATTAGCAGTAGGTGCTACTTTATGTAACAACGCTTTTGCCGCATACTTGTTCGACATCTTCCCGCTTGAAGCCAAACCACCGCCAGACGATGCACCCCCTGCTGTTTTTCTTAGGAATTAATTCTTCCTTCGTTTGTTCCAGATTCGCACCTTCTTTCTCTCGTATTACCACTCGCACCACTCCGCTAGCATCACAGCTAATGTTACCCATGCTGCTACCTCTCTGCTCCGCGAGGGCGTATGACGTGACAGTATGTGACGTATGTAAGAAGGTGCGCTTGTTTTATGTCTCTGTGAGAAGGAGAGACAGGAAAGAGTGGGAAACGCATGTAGTGTAACGCCCGCAGCTAAAAGCAACTGCGTGAGAACGTATACTTGAATAACACAATATAGTCATTTTCTATAACGCACAGAGACAAACCAGCGATATACTGAGTATATCGATATATCGCCCAGGCCTAGTCCAGACCTCAAATGTGTTCCCGTGAATAAACGTCGACTGGAACATTCTAATAACTAAAGTTCCTTGGGTGAATAATGTAAACTCACTACACCGGTATGTTTTAACGTTTTCATGGCGAGTTTACTGACAGATATAAGTAAGAACTTTACACTACTTTATATTAGAAATGACAACAGTCATATCCCATAACAAGAAGATAGAGGAAAAAAAGAAAGCTTATCGACTCTGGACGCAACGCAAACCTTTCAGGACTTATGCAGATCCCAAATACAGATCAGCAGGTACCAGAAAGTAAGAAAAGTTGCTTTTGCATAATATTGCGAAACAAGATAATATGTCTTACCTTATACTCACACCATAATGAAACTCGTAAGTTGAAGCACAGTACAATCCATCAAGTGGTGTGGCTTTATAGTTGACCAAAGTCGTAATAAAACATGTTGATAGATTTTTGAGCGCCGTGTGTAATGTTCTATATTTTAATGAAAACATATAACATTTTGGTTTTGGTGTACTTGAGTCATATTGCAGTCTACACGTATCTCTTATGTGTGACTGCCATCATGTTGCAGTCTACACGTATCTCTTATGTGTGACTGCCATCGTATTGCAGTCTACACGTATCTCTTATGTGTGACTGCCATCTACTGGTCACACTTATCATTTCACCATGTACCAAAATAAAAGAGCTTGAGGTCGGTAAGCACAACCAAAATTATTCCAAACATTAGGCGCACCGGGTTATAAAGCGCACTGTCAGTTTTGAGAAAATTAAAGGATTTTAAATGCGCCTTATAGTCCGAAAAATACGTTACTTATGATTGTGCTGTCGTCGCAACACGTGTTCCTGACTCTTTGAAGGGAGCCGGATCGTAAGGAGCCATTCCTTTCAAAGAGCCGTTAAAGAGATTGCCTTGTTATCACAGTTTTTTGGGTTTTTCTTAACAATCAATAGTATCACCTTTAAGATAAAATGTGGATCAGAGTAATTTACATTTACACAAATATTACCTTATTGTTGGGAATTATTTTAAACATTGGTTATAATTTATTTTTTGGGGTGTTTTCATTGTAAACATTCCATATTTCCTAACGACATCACTAGTTATTTTCTCTCGCCGAAAAAAACACTGCAGCATAAAATTATTTTTACTAATACCACACGGTGACGTTTTGGTGAATTTACTGAGGAATTAGCGAAATTGAAACAATACAAAAAGAATGCCATTGTAAGTTAATAATAGTAACACAGACGCTCATAAATGTGTTAGCATATTAGCTAAAGTTAATGACGCTAGCTTGATTATATTACGATAGCATGTACACATGCATGAAAACACTCTTACGCATGGGGCTGTTTTGTAAGTAAGAATTGTTTTAGTTATATTGTAAAAATTTACAAATGTCGCTTGGATTAATGAATGAAGAATCCATACCGAGTAGAACGCTATGGACGGCTAAAAGACTGAATTGAAAAATCTCTACGGATTGGTGGAAGGAAATTCGTCCAAAACTTGCCTTCTTAGTACTAACAAAAACACACCTTTTCTAAGTGTTTTCGCTTGTTTGTTTTTTTTTCATTATTGACGTTGGCGAAGAAAAATCCATAAATACGCCGCACCGTTTTATTAATCGTAGCGTTAAAAATTTCACGATACATAAAATTTACACAAATAGTTAAGATTAAACTGCATTAATGGATTTTTAAAAAAGCATGAATAAAATGGTAAAAAAAATGAGGAGTTGATAAAAAACCTATACGTAATGCCATGTTGGCATTTTTTAGCATAACTTGAGTTGATTTACTTTGGAAAACCTTACTAACCTTTAATGCATCCAGCGGGGCATCACAACAAAATTAGGCATAATGTGTTAATTCCACCACTATATATATCGGTATCGGTTGATATCGGAATCGGTAGTTAAGAGTTGGACAATATCGGAATATCGGATATCGGCAAAAAAGCCATTATCGGACATCTCTATAAAATAGATCTTAAGTTGACCGAGAGACTAAGTGTTGAAAGTAAATAAAGAAAAAATGCATGGCTATTTTTACCACTTTTATGAGTGGGGCCCTTTTGGATCCCCAATAATTTTAGTTTTTCTTCAAAAACTGTCATTGCTCAAAAAATAATAATGAATAGACCTACTTAAGGCTCCAATTACTTTACTTCAAAACTTTTGGGAAATATACAACAATGTTATTTTTGTTGTTTGCCATAAAAAACAGGGTTTTGACCAAAAGGGCAATAAAAAATACAAAAAAAAAATATATATATATACGACAGAGGGTTTCAACCTAACACTAGAGATTTAAGCATTGAATAAACAATAAAATAATATATGACTTATTTTTTAAATGGTTATGTTTGAGACCCTTCTAGGTCTTTGAGACTAAATTTGAGGGGAGCCTCAAAGGTTTGAATAAAATCCATATACTGTATTGGTTTTGAAAATGAAAAATATCAGAATGGCCCCCGCATGTTTGGATATTTCAGTGTGCGGCCCTCAGAGGACTAAGTTGCGACACCCCTGATCTAGACCAGAAGTAAGTGTTCCACATATATACCAAAGTCATCATAGGTCTCCTTCCATTAATATCTCCTGGGGCATTTGTTAAGATATCATGAAGATTTGGCCTAATGACGGCCATATTGTAACTTTTGATGTGAAACAATCGACATGGTCACTCGGACCGTCTGTGGGAACGATTCAACTCATTTGTTGCTATGTCCTTTGGTGTCGCTGCCTGATCACTTTGACCCACTTGGTCATTCCACAGCCAGACCTTGTGAGAGCATGAAAGTGTGTGCATGCTAAGTGGACATCAACAGCGAGGGGGAAGGACAGGAAGTGGCATGGAAGAGGGCAACACAGCCTTGGAGTTGCAAGGGGTGTCGCGGGTAAGATGGTGGGAGGGGGCCCAGGGCATCTGTCTCATGCTTAATTTGCCATCTGTGAGGAATTCTACTGCCAGGCTGCCTAATCAGGCAATCCATCACATCCCAACAGAAATACTGTCAATTACGCGGCGTCAGAGAGTTGACAGTGGAGCGGCCTTCACGCACTTCATGGACAACAAAAAAGTTGTTTTCACTAGAATCTCTGTGTCGGTTTAGGATTTTCAGATAGTTTTTACTCCAAGACTAGCCTTGAGTGGAACTTCTAGTTACGTACCTCTCTGTTTGCCAACTTTTCAATTGACAAACTATGTGCAAATAATGTCTCTGTGTACAAACACTTCACTTCGGATAGTCTTACACTCATCGCTCAAAACTAGCCTCAAGTGGAACCTCAATCTACAAACCTCTACATTTGCCAACTTTTCGATTTACAACCATGTGTGATCCATGTCTCTGTGGTACAAATACTTCACTTCGGATAGTTGTTTACTCCAAGACAAGACTATAGTGGAACCTCGATCTACGAACCTCAATACTTGCCAACTTTTTGATTTACAAACTATGTGCAAACCATGTCTCTGTTTACAAACACTTCACTTCGGATATTTTTCTACTCCAAGACTGGCCTTAAGTAAAACCTAGATCTACAAAACATGTACATTAGCAAACTTTTCTATTTACAAACTATGTGCGAACCATGTCTCTGTGTACAAACACTTCACTTCGGATAGTCTTAAACTCATCGCTCAAAACTAGCCTCAAGTGGAACCTCAATCTACAAACCTCTACATTTGCCAACTTTTCGATTTACAACCATGTGTGATCCATGTCTCTGTGTACAAACACTTCACTTCGGATAGTTGTTTACTCCAAGACAAGACTATAGTGGAACCTCGATCTACGAACCTCAATACTTGCCAACTTTTTGATTTACAAACTATGTGCAAACCATGTCTCTGTTTACAAACACTTCACTTCGGATATTTTTCTACTCCAAGACTGGCCTTAAGTAAAACCTAGATCTACAAAACATGTACATTAGCAAACGTTTCTATTTACAAACTATGTGCGAACCATGTCTCTGTTTACAAAATCTTCACTTGGGATATTGTTTTACTCCAAGACAGCCTTGAGTGGAACCTCGATCTACGAACTTCTCCATTTGTCAACTTTTCCCTTTACAAACTTTGTGCGGACCATGTATCTGTTTACAAACACTTCACTTCGGATATTTTTTTTACTCTAAGACTAGCCTTGAGTGGAACCTCGATCTACAAACCTCTCTATTGGCCACATTTTTTGATTTACAAACTACGTGCGAACCATGTCTCTGTGTACAAACACTTCACTTCGGATAGTCTTACACTCATCGCTCAAAACTAGCCTTAAGTGGAACCTAGATCTACAAAATATGTACATTTGCAAAATGTTCTATTTACAAACTATGTGCGAACCATGTCTCTGTTTACAAACACTTCACTTCGGATATTTTTTTACTCCAAGACTAGCTTGATTGGAACCTCGATCTACGAATCTCTCCATTTGTCAACTTTTCGCTTAACAAACTTTGTGCGAACCATGCCTCGTTAACAAACACTTCACTTTGGATAGTTGTTTACTCCAAGACAAGTCTTTAGTGGAACCTCGATCTACGAACATCTACACTTGCCAACTGTTTGATTTACAAACTTTGTGCGAACCATGTCTCTGTTTACAAACACTTCAGTTTGGATATTTTTTTACTCCAAGACTAGCCTTGAGTGGAACCTCTATCTACAAACCTCTCTATTGGCCACATTTTTCGATTTACAAACTACGTGCGAACCATGTCTCTGTTTACAAACACTTCACTTCGGATATTTTTTTTACTCCAAGACTAGCCTTCAGTGGAACCTCGATCTACGAACCTCTCCATTTGTCAACTTTTCGCTTTACAAACTTTGTGCGAACCATGTCTCTGTTTACAAACACTTCACTTCGGATAGTCTTACACTCATCGCTCAAAACTAGCCTTAAGTGGAGCCTCATTCTACAAACCTCTACATTTGCCAACTTTTCGATTTACAACCATGTGTGATCCATGTCTCTGTGTACAAACACTTCACTTCGGATAGTTGTTTACTCCAAGACAAGACTATAGTGGAACCTCGATCTACGAACCTCTACATTTGCCAACTTTTTGATTTACAAACAATGTGCAAACCATGTCTCTGTTTACAAACACTTCACTTCGGATATTTTTCTACTCCAAGACTGGCCTTAAGTGGAACCTAGATCTACAAAACATGTACATTAGCAAACTTTTCTATTTACAAACTATGTGCGAACCATGTCTCTGTTTACAAACACTTCACTTCGGATAGTCTTATTTTTTTACTCCAAGACTAGCCTTGAGTGGAACCTCGATCTACGAACCTCTCCATGTGTCAACTTTTCGCTTTACAAACTTTGTGCGAACCATGTCTCTGTTTACAAACACTTCACTTCGGATATTTTTTTACTCCAAGACTAGCCTTGAGTGGAACCTCGATCTACGAACCTCTCTATTGGCCACATTTTTTGATTTACAAACTATGTGCGACCCATGTCTCTGTGTACAAACACTTCACTTCGGATAGTCTTACACTCATTGCTCAAAACTAGCCTTAAGTGGAACCTAGATCTACAAAATATGTACATTTGAAAAATGTTCTATTTACAAACTATGTGCGAACCATGTCTCTGTTTACAAACACTTCACTTCGGATATTTTTTTACTCCAAGACTAGCCTTGAGTGGAACCTCGATCTACGAACCTCTCCATTTGTCAACTTTTCGCTTTACAAACTTTGTGCAAACCATGTCTCTGTTTACAAACACTTCACTTCGGATATTTTTTTACTCCAAGACTAGCCTTGAGTGGAACCTCGATCTACGAACCTCTCTATTGGCCACATTTTTTGATTTACAAACTATGTGCGACCCATGTCTCTGTGTACAAACACTTCACTTCGGATAGTCTTACACTCATTGCTCAAAACTAGCCTTAAGTGGAACCTAGATCTACAAAATATGTACATTTGCAAAATGTTCTATTTACAAACTATGTGCGAACCATGTCTCTGTTTACAAACACTTCACTTCGGATATTTTTTTACTCCAAGACTAGCCTTAATTGGAACCTCGATCTACGAACCTCTCCATTTGTCAACTTTTCGCTTAACAAACTTTGTGCGAACCATGCCTCGTTAACAAACACTTCACTTTGGATAGTTGTTTACTCCAAGACAAGTCTTTAGTGGAACCTCGATCTACGAACCTCTACACTTGCCAACTGTTTGATTTACAAACTTTGTGCGAACCATGTCTCTGGTTACAAACACTTCACTTTGGATATTTTTTTACTCCAAGACTAGCCTTGAGTGGAACCTCTATTACAAACCTCTCTATTGGCCACATTTTTCGATTTACAAACTACGTGCGAACCATGTCTCTGTTTACAAACACTTCACTTCGGATATTTTTTTACTCCAAGACTAGCCTTGAGTGGAACCTCGATCTACGAACCTCTCCATTTGTCAACTTTTCGCTTTACAAACTTTGTGCGAACCATGTCCCTGTTTACAAACACTTCACTTCGGATATTTTTTTACTCCAAGACTAGCCTTGAGTGGAACCTCGATGTACATTTTTTGATTTACAAACTACGTGCGAACCATGTCTCTGTGTACAAACACTTCACTTCGGATAGTCTTACACTCATCGCTCAAAACTAGCCTTAAGTGGAACCTAGATCTACAAAATATGTACATTTGCAAAATGTTCTATTTACAAACTATGTGCAAACCATGTCTCTGTTTACAAACACTTCACTTCGGATATTTTTTTACTCCAAGACTAGCCTTGATTGGAACCTCGATCTACGAACCTCTCCATTTGTCAACTTTTCGTTTAACAAACTTTGTGCGAACCATGCCTCGTTAACAAACACTTCACTTCGGATATTTTTTTACTCCAAGACTAGCCTTGAGTGGAACCTCGATCTACGAACCTCTCTATTGGCCACATTTTTTGATTTACAAACTATGTGCGACCCATGTCTCTGTGTACAAACACTTCACTTCGGATAGTCTTACACTCATTGCTCAAAACTAGCCTTAAGTGGAACCTAGATCTACAAAATATGTACATTTGCAAAATGTTCTATTTACAAACTATGTGCAAACCATGTCTCTGTTTACAAACACTTCACTTCGGATATTTTTTTACTCCAAGACTAGCCTTGATTGGAACCTCGATCTACGAACCTCTCCATTTGTCAACTTTTCGTTTAACAAACTTTGTGCGAACCATGCCTCGTTAACAAACACTTCACTTTGGATAGTTGTTTACTCCAAGACAAGTCTTTAGTGGAGCCTCGATCTACGAACCTCTACACTTGCCAGCTGTTTGATTTACAAACTTTGTGCGAACCATGTCTCTGTTTACAAACACTTCACTTTGGATATTTTTTTACTCCAAGACTAGACTTGAGTGGAACCTCTATCTACAAACCTCTACATTGGCCACATTTTTCGATTTACAAACTACGTGCGAACCATGTCACTGTTTACAAACACTTCACTTCGGATATTTTTTTACTCCAAGAATAGCCTTCAGTGGAACCTCGATCTACGAACCTCTCCATTTGTCAACTTTTCGCTTTACAAACTTTGTGCGAACCATGTCTCTGTTTACAAACACTTCACTTTGGATATTTTTTTACTCCAAGACTAGCCTTGAGTGGAACCTCGATGTACATTTTTTGATTTACAAACTACGTGCGAACCATGTCTCTGTGTACAAACACTTTACTTCGGATAGTCTTACACTCATCGCTCAAAACTAGCCTTAAGTGGAGCCTCAATCTACAAACCTCTACATTTGCCAACTTTTCGATTTACAACCATGTGTGATCCATGTCTCTGTACAAACACTTCACTTCGGATAGTTGTTTATTCCAAGACAAGACTATAGTGGAACCTCGATCTACGAACCTCTATACTTGCCAACTTTTTGATTTACAAACTATGTGCAAACCATGTCTCTGTTTACAAACACTTCACTTCGGATATTTTTCTACTCCAAGACTGGCCTTAAGTAAAACCTAGATCTACAAAACATGTACATTAGCAAACTTTTCTATTTACAAACTATGTGCGAACCATGTCTCTGTTTACAAACACTTCACTTCGGATATTGTTTTACTCCAAGACTAGCCTTGAGTGGAACCTCGATCTACAAACTTCTCCATTTGTCAACTTTTCCCTTTACAAACTTTGTGCGGACCATGTATCTGTTTACAAACACTTCACTTCGGATATTTTTTTACTCCAAGACTAGCCTTGAGTGGAACCTCGATCTACAAACCTCTCTATTGGCCACATTTTTTGATTTACAAACTACGTGCGAACCATGTCTCTGTGTACAAACACTTCACTTCGGATAGTCTTACACTCATCGCTCAAAACTAGCCTTAAGTGGAACCTTGATCTACAAACCTCTACATTTGCCCACGTTTTACTTACAAACTATGTGCGAAATGTCTCTTCGGATAGTTTTTCACTCCAAGACTAGCCTTAAGTAGAACCTTGATCTATGAACCTCTCCATTTGCTATTTTTTCACTTTACAAACTATGTGTGAACCATTTCTCTGTTTACAAACACTTCACTTCGGACAGTTTTTCACTCCAAGATTAGCCTTGAGTGGAACCTCGATCTACGAACCCGTCCATTTGCAAGCTTTTAGCTTCACAAACATTTGGATCGAGCCAAATGTACCTCTGTGTGCAAACACTTCATTCATTAATCTTGTGTTAAGCAGGGCGCAGCAATCTTGAGGAGGCGGAGCCGTCCATGTCACTGGCTGCCCAGTACACCACTAATCGCTTCTCAGCACTTCAGGGTGTGTGATTTTTGTTTTGTGTTTTTTCACCTTTTGACAAGTTTTGACCATCTCCAAAAATAGAACTGACCAGCATGGTAAGAAGGAGGAAATCGCTGTGGAGTTTAAAAAGAAGACTATTTGCAGGAGTACATTAATGGCTCTTACAAGTATGAAAGAATCCACAAAGCAGGATTCATATGACAGCAAGTTTTAATTGTGATGAGACCGGACTTCTTGAAAAAGATGCTTTATTTCACAGCAGATAGAAGAGCTGTGAAACACTCGTTTAGCAGTGTGTCTTTTAAGGCACACACACGAATGCTCCTCTTTTGCCAATGTTAACGTAGGTGAGTTTTACTTTTTTAAAAATGTTTATTATTGTCGTAATATGGTTGTTAAAGTTAAGGATTTTTGTGATTTCTGATCTTTTGTGAGGGCACCAGAGGAATTCTGTGTGGGCGCGTATCGTTAAAACAGCGCATATAGGACAGTTCAGCTTGTTTTGCCTTATTGTTAAATATAAAGTTGATCTTTGATATACAGTACTGTACAGCAAAGTATACAGAGCTACACTAGAATATGGACTTTTGTCAAGGCTGCAACTTATTACTCATATTTACATTGTCTCTTATAAAAAAAAAAAGAAGAACCAATTCAGTTTGTAAATCGAGGTTCCACTGTACATACATTTCAAACGTGTAAATAAAACAACAAAAAAAACTTGTTGGAAAAGTACAAAAGCATTATAAAACCTCTACAGAAATTAATATCACACAACCCAGTCTCCCAGTAGTGGCCAACATAATGCCATCAGTGGCATTTTAATATTATTATTTAGTGGGGCTGTGAATCTTTGGGTGTCCCACGATTCGATTCAATATCGATTTTTGGGGTCACGATTCGATTCAATATCGATTTTTTTTTTTCAATTCAACACGATTCTCGATTCAAAAACAATTTTTTTCCTGATTCAAAAGGATTCTCTATTCATTCAATACATAGCATTTCAGCAGGATCTACCCCAGTCTGCTGACATGCAAGCAGAGTAGTAGATTTTATAATTGTAAAGGACAATGTTTTATCAACTGATTGCAATAATGTACATTTGTTGTAACTATTAAATGAACCAAAAATATGACTTATTTTATCTTTGTGAAAATATTGGACACAGTGTGTTGTCAAGCTTATGAGATGTGATGCAAGTGTAAGCCACTGTGACACTATTGTTCTTTTTTTTATTTTTTACAAATGTCTAATGATAATGTTAATGAGGGATTTTTAATCCCTGCTATTTTGAAATTGTAACTAATATTGATACTGTTGTTGGTAATATTCATTTTTGTTTCACTACTTTTGGTTTGTTCTGTGTCGTGTTTGTGTCTCCTCTCAATTGCTCTGTTTATTGCAGTTCTGAGTGTTGCGGGTCGGGTTTTGGAATCGGATTGCATTGTTATGGTATTGCTGTGTATTGTTTTGTTGGATTGATTAATTAAAAAAAATTAAAAAAATTACAATTTAAAATTTTTTTAAAAAAAAGAGAATCGATTCTGAATCGCACAACGTGAGAATCGCGATTCGAATTCGGATCTATTTTTTTCCACACCCCTATTATTTAGCGTTATTACATGTCGGTGAGTGCATCGACATTTAATCCCGATTTGCCCACCCACTTAAACTGGTACTACCAACGTCATACCAATTGGATTTGTCTTTGTACTTGGAACATGGGAAAGATGGTTAGTGTAAATGTGAGGCAGTAAATTCCAGTGCCAGTAGCAGTCTGTTCTGTCACCACCACGACTCTACCTCATAGGAATCATTCTAATACCCCAAGGAAGCTGTTAGGACATTTCCTGGGGCTAAAATGTAAATGTATCTTGCTAAACTGAGAAAGTCAAGTACCCGGGGAAAAAAGCAGGACCAGTTCCAGCTCAGTACTGAGCCATCAATCATTGCATCTGTCCATCCCACCCTGAAACTGTATTCAGAATTACTAAAACTGCTACACAATCTAATTTTGCTGTTCGATAGTCTCACAAAATATTGCAGACGAACGATATCATCAGCATTATTTAGAGATGAATTCACAGTACATTTCGAAATATTAGCCGCAACTTGTTTTTACTACATTTTGAACCCTGCGGCTTATAAAAAGAGTGTGGCTAGTTTATGGATTTTTCTTCGCTGACGGCCATATTGCAAATAGTTTAAAAAAAAAACAAGTACACACTGACTGGGTTTGTTGTTGTTTGTGATTTTGGACACGTTTGCTCACTGCCAGTGCTGCAATGCATTGGCCTCCTGTTTAGACTTAGCTTTCAACCGGAAGTACAAGTGCTGTCTGTCTTCTAGCTGTCCATAGCGTTTCTACTCATATGGATTCTTCATTCATCACTCCGAGCCACATTTGTAAGTTTTACAATATAACTAAAACAGTTTTTACTTACTAGGCCGTCCCATGTGTGATGTTTGTAGGAGTGTTTTCATGCATGCTATCGTGATGTAATTAAGCTGGCGTCGTTAGCATTAGCTAATATGCTAACACTTTTATGAGTGTCTGTGTTAGTATTTTTAACTTACAATGGCATTATTTTTGTATTGGTTCAGTTTCACAAATTCCTCAGTAAATTCACCAAAATGTCACTGTGGAGCTATCGAGTCTGTTTAGCTGAATGGAGAGCTAGCTTCCACAGCTAGTGGGTCCATGACGATGACTTCTGTTTTGTTTGATCCGCCGTTTTACTGCCGTGTTACAGACACCATTTGGAAACAATTAAGGTATGTAAATAAACATTTACAAAATATTTCTGTGTAAATAACTCATTTTGCAACGTATAAACTGTATCGGTGGTTCATAGTCCGGTGCGGCTAATATATGGAAATGTGTTTTGTTTTTTTTCTTCAAAAATTTAGTGGGTGCAGCTTATATACCACTGCGCTCAAAAGTCCGGAAAATATGGTAAGCGGCAATGTAGTTCTAATAATATCTCGTAATAAAAATGCAACTAACCTTTAAAAAGCAATACGCTTTTACTTCTCATTATGTTTTAGTTTTTTTGTAATTGGAAGGTCAATAATTGAAATATCTCTGATATGTAAACAAACAAAAATAAAAAGACTAAATATTTTTAGCAAAAATTGCTTTTCAATTAATATTGAATATCTTTCAGTACAGTTTTTTGTGGGTTTAGTGGTTTATTATTTTTATTTTTTTTGTCGCCCTAATAACACATTTTGCATATTTGCTCATTTGTCAAAGAGGAAAAGAACCATCCGGATTGTTATAGGCGCAAAGTTGAAAAGCCAGCATCTGTGATGGTATGGGGGTGTATTAGTGCCCAAGACATGGGTAACTTACACATCTGTGAAGGCGCCATTAATGCTGAAAGGTACATACAAGTTTTGGAGCAACATATGTTGCCATCCAAGCAACGTTACCGTGGACGCCCCTGCTTATTTCAGCAAGACAATGCCAAGCCACGTGTTACATCAACGTGGCTTCATAGTAAAAGAGTGCGGGTACTAGACTGGCCTGCCTGTAGTCCAGACCTGTCTCCCATTGAAAATGTGTGGCGCCTTATGAAGCCTAAAATACCACAATGGAGACCCCCGGACTGTTGAACAACTTAAGCTGTACATCAAGCAAGAATGGGAAAGAATTCAACCTGAGAAGCTTAAAAAATGTGTCTCCTCAGTTCCCAAACGTTTACTGAGTGTTGTTAAAAGGAAAGGCCAAGTAACACAGTGGTAAACATGCCCTTTCCCAACTACTTTGGCACGTGTTGCAGCCATGAAATTCTAAGTTAATTATTGTTTGCAAAAAAAAAAAAAAGTGTATGAGTTTCAACATCAAATATCTTGTCTTTGTAGTGCATTCAACTGAATATGGGTTGAAAAGGATTTGCAAATCATTTTATTCCGTTTATATTTACATCTAACACAATTTCCCAACTCATATGGAAACGGGGTTTGTACTTTACAGTGCTTCTCACCAGCAACAGGCATGTGTGTAAGCTCTTTTATTTGTTGCCCCTGGTCTGCTCAGCTGCGTACACAACAGCGTCCGCGCGGCACGCCAGATACATGTTCCGTGATTTAATCAAACAACACACCAGAGATGGATGGACACAAAGACATAGCCAGACTCGGCCAGAAATCCAAACTTTGTGTAAATATCTTGACAAATATGAGATGATTATATAAGTAAATAGGAGCAGGCAGCAGCTCACACATTCTCATACTTTCTGTAACATTCAGGAAGAAATGATGTGAGCCATCTTGAAAAATGTCTCAACTATAATCTACGTGAAGGAGAAAATCCTCATTTTTATTAAATGTTCACAATATTTCATGCGATAAAATACAAAATAACAGTTGTATAAAATGGAGTAGATGAGTTATTATGATGAAGAAAAATGCCATATTTATACCAATTTTCCTAGGAAGATTTGTCATATTTTGAAATAAAATGTTGATGTTCCTCTCAGACACATGTAATAAAGGTGTTTCATGTTTATTGATGATAAATTAAACACAACAGTAACGCCACATAAATAAATAAATAAATATGTCATTACTGGTCCCACCTTTCCTAAAAAATAATGTTAAAAAATAACTTAAAGCCTTATCCAGATGTTTATATATATACAAACTAGAGGCCGATATTATCGGCCGATATATGCGTTAAAATGTAATATTGGAAATTATTGGTATCGTTTTTTTTATTATCGGTATCGTTTTTTTTGTTGTTTTTTTTTGGAATTTTTTTTAATCAAATCAACATAAAAAACACAAGATACACTTACAATTAGTGCACCAACCCAAAAAACCTCCCTCCCCCATTTACACTCATTCACACAAAAGGGTTGTTTCTTTCTGTTATTAATATTCTGGTTCCTACATTATATATCAATATATATCAATACAGTCTGCAAGGGATACAGTCCGTAAGCACACATGATTGTGCGTGCTGCTGGTCCACTAATAATACTAACCTTTAACAGTTAATTTTACGAATTTTCATTCATTACTAGTTTCTATGTAACTGTTTTTATATTGTTTTACTTTCTTTTTTATTCAAGAAAATGTTTTTAATTTATTTATCTTATTTTTTTTAAAAGTACCTTATCTTCACCATACCTGGTTGTCCAAATTAGGCATAATAATGTGTTAATTCCACGACAGCATATATCGGTTGATATCGGTATCGGTTGATATCGGTATCGGTAATTAAAGAGTTGGACAATATCGGAATATCGGATATCGGCAAAAAGCCATTATCGGACATCCCTAATACAAACCCCAGTGAAGTTGGCACGTTGTGTAAATTGTATATAAAAACAGAATACAATGATTTGCAAATCATTTTCAACCTATATTCAGTTGAATAGACTGCAAAGACAAGATATTTATTGTTTGAACTGGAAAACTTTATTATTTTTTGCAAATATTAGCTCATTTGGAATTTGATGCCTGCAACATGTCTCAAAAAGCTGGCACAAGTGGCAAAAAAGACTGAGAAAGTTGATGAATGCTCATCAAACACTTATTTGGAACATCTGAAGGCGCCATTAATGCTGAAAGGTACATACAGGTTTTGAACCAACATATGTTGCCATCCAAGCAACATTATCATGGACGCCCCTGCTTATTTCATCAAGTCAAAGCCAAGCCACGTGTTACAACAGCGTGGCTTCGTAGTAAAAGAATGCGGGTACTAGACTGGCCTGCCTGTAGTCCAGACCTGTCTCCCATTGAAAATGTGTGGCGCATTATGAAGCCTAAAATACCACAACAGACACTGTTGAACAACTTTAGCAGTACATCAAGCAAGAATGGGAAAGAATTCCACCTGAAAAGCTTAAAAAATTGCTCCTCAGTTCCCAAACGTTTACTTGTTGTTAAAAGGAAAGGCCATGTAACACAGTGGTAAAAATGCCCCTGTGACAACTTTTTTGCAATGTGTTGCTGGCATTAAATTCTAAGTTAATGATTATTTGCCCCAAAAAGTTACGTTTCTCAGTTTGAACATTAAAGGCCTACTGAAAGCCACTACTACCGACCACGCAGTCTGATAGTTTATATATCAATGATGAAATCTTAACATTGCAACACATGCCAATACGGCCGGGATTAAAACAACTTTATTAGGAAAAGAAACTAAGAAAAGAAAAAAAAAAAAAAAAAAAAAAAAATAAGAAAAAATAAAATAAAATAAAATAAAATAAAATAAAAAAATAAGAACAGCTTTAAAACTTGACCGGTTTTGGGTTTTGTATAATATATGATATGATATATAATATTTATGATTAAATGTTTACTGTAAATGAGCATCGGCTCTAAATATCGCTTATCAGCCTCCTTGACTGCTAATAATCGGGCCCTGAAAAAAAAAACCAAACCTTTACCGTGTTTGCACGTCATTGGGTAAAACATGAAAAAAACTATAAAAATACAGGAACAAGGATTTCCGAAAGTCAAAATTCCTCTCTTAGAATGCAGCCCTTTGCATATGGAAATTCACGACGGCTGCAATAACATATCAGCACCGCGAAGCGTCAGTGAAAGATTTATTAAGTCAATTAAATGCCTCTGCAGGGGAACGACAACGCTGACAAGACGAGATGCTCATGGTGATTTACCGTACATGCAGTTGTTCTGTCCCCAAAACTGAACACTTTATGGCCTCTGCCAGAGCCAAATATCGGTGGCCACCATTACTGTTATTATTAGTATAATAAGAGCAGCTTATGTGCCATCTGAGCAGAAACAATAAAGCACTTGGTTAGCTTTAGCTGACATTGTCCAGTGTCTTGTCTCCCTTTAATAAACGTACTTCCACTTCATCAGCGTTCTAACTGCACTATAACCGTCTCTGGCACTCAGGCCGTAAACAAGTTCATTGGCCTGCCAGCACTTGTGCCTCCTCCAAACTGACCTTTGCTATTAAGATGCACGCACACAAACACACACTTTTCTGCCGGGACCCACCAAAGGGGGACCAGGTCACACTATCCAGGTGAACACGTTGTTTTTGAAAATGTTGGCGTTCTGATGGAACGCTGCTCACTCACCGTTACAAAAGATCAATATTGTGGTTGTTTTAATCTAAAGTACACACACACACACACACAGATTCCCCAGAGCGAATCTAAAAACCAACACTGATAAACCTGATAGGCAACGATAACTTGGAGTCTGTGTTCCATTTACTTGGTGGATTAAGAGTAAACAAAGACGTTATTGCTAGCGATGTAGAACGTATATGCCACACAGAGATGTCCGATAATGGCTTTTTTGCCAATATCCGATATTCCGATATTGTCGAACTCTTAATTACCGATTCCGATATCAACCGATACAGATATAAACAGTCATGGATTTAACACATTATTATGCCTAATTTTGTTGTGATGCCCTGCAGGATGCATTAAACAATGTGACAAGGTTTTCCAAAATAAATCAACCCAAGTTATGGAAAAAAAAATGCCAACATGGCACTGCCATATTTATTATTGAAGTCACAAAGTGCATTATTTTTTTTAACATGCCTCAAAACAGCAGCTTGGAATTTGGGACATGCTCTCCCTGAAAAAGCATGATGAGGGGGTTGAGGTGGGGGGGGGGGGGTCACGGGGGGTGTATATTGTAGCGTCCCGGAAGAGTTAGTGCTGCAAGGGTTTCTGGGTATTTGTTCTGTTGTGTTTATGTTGTGTTACGGTGCGGATGTTCTCCCTTAATGTGTTTGTCATTCTTGTTTGGTGTGGGTTCACAGTGTGGCGCATATTTGTAACAGTGTTAAAGTTGTTTTGCCGTCACCCTCAGTGGCTGTTGACCAAGTATGCTTTGCATTCCCTTGTGCGTGTTAAAAGCCGCAGATATTATGGGATTGGGCCGGCACGCAAAGGCAGTGCCTTTAAGGTTTATCGGCGCTCTGTACTTCTCTCTACGTCTGTGTACCACTCCGTACAGCGGTGTTTTAGTCATAAATGTTACTTTTTGAACCCGATACCGATAATTTCCGATATTACATTTTAAAGCATTTATCGGCCGATAATATCGGCAGTCCGATATTATCGGACATCTCTAATGCCACATCAACAAAATGTTTAGTTGACACTACAGTAACGTTACCATAAATAAACATCCAACAATGAGTGTGTATGATAAATAATATGTAGTATAATAGTATGTAATAAAAATCCATCCGTCTATGACTCATTTAGTGCAACAGTAACCAATCAGAAGTGATAACAATGGATATTAAGTAAGTGTATGTCATTGTTTACATTTAGAGCAGCCATCTTTGAAACCAATTAAATTAATTAATTGAATTATATATCATTAATTAATTATTCCGAGTCGTTAAGAAAAACCTCGAGGGGCGTTCCAATTGAAATTCCGACGAAGAACTCGGAAATTCCGACTTCCCGGTACAAATGCAACGCACCATTAGAAGTGTGTTTTTCCCCTCCTTAAAACTCAGACTTTCAGTTGTAACATACATCGTTCCTGGTCCTGGTGCAGAGGGAAAACATTGTGACATAAATTGTGTGGAGTGGGTCTGGATTAGTTTTTGCCTCATTCCAGTGAGAATCCTCCGTGTGACTGAAGCATTATGAAGTGGGGGTTGGTTACTGTAGCCAGGACTACCTGCATCATGCCTAGATGCCATTTTGTTGCATTATTGACACTATATATATATATATATATATATATATATATATATATATATATATATATATATATATATATATATATATATATATATACAGTATATATATATATATATATATATATATATATATATATATATATATATATATATATATATATATATATATATATATATATATATATATATAAGCCAATAAGGCCAATTTTTGTGGCTTATTTTGTACCGATATTTGGTATTGGGTCAACCCTAATTAATTAATGTAATTAATTAAGTAAATTATATATATATATATATATATATATATATATATATATATATATATATATATATATATATATATATATATATATATATATATATATATATGTATATATATATACACTACCGTTCAAAAGTTTGGGGTCACATTGAAATGTCCTTATTTTTGAAGGAAAACCACTGTACTTTTCAATGAAGATAACTTTAAAGTAGTCTTAACTTTAAAGAAATACACTCTATACATTGCTAGAGTGGTAAATGACTATTCTAGCTGCAAATGTCTGGTTTTTGGTGCAATATCTACATAGGTGTACAGAGGCCCATTTCCAGCAACTATCACTCCAGTGTTCTAATGGTACAATGTGTTTGCTCATTGGCTCAGAAGGTTAATTGATGATTAGAAAACCCTTGTGCAATCATGTTCACACATCTGAAAACCGTTTAGCTCGTTACAAAAGCTACAAAACTGTCCTTCCTTTGAGCAGATTGAGTTTCTGGAGCATCACATTTGTGGGGTCAATTAAACGCTCAAAATGGCCAGAAAAAGAGAACTTTCATCTGAAACTCGACAGTTTATTCTTGTTCTTAGAAATGAAGGCTATTCCACAAAATTGTTTGGGTGACCCCAAACTTTTGAACGGTAGTGTATATATATAAAAAATGTAATTTTAATTTTATTTTTTTTACTAAATATTTACTTTTGTCGAGGCAAAAAACAATTACTAATATTTACATTGTTCCTTAAGGAGAACTCTGCTTCACTATATGAACCTTTCGGTTTACCAACCATGTTCAAGAACCGTACGTAAATGGAGGTTGCGCTCTCCAAGATTATTTCTGCTACGCACTGAATAATGTATGCTTGTATTGACAAGGATGCCCCCATGATGGTACATGGACGC
>NC_084744.1:10255095-10260095 GCF_033978785.1 Entelurus aequoreus
TAAATCATGTCCTTTTCGAATACATCTACAATTGATAGCAGAAGTTCAGCAGGGATATGCTCATTTAAAAAATTTGATTTACAGCCCCGTAATCTTGTTATTGTTTTCATTTGTGCCCCGCCCGCCACCATTTGACCAATTAGAAAGTCAGTGAGTGTGTTACATCCAGGTTGCCAGTTACGTACCGCCCTCTTCGTCGAGCTACTGCCACTGGTAAAGATACTAAACATGTCAGACCTTATTAAATATAAAAGGCCTCATTACGATTTTCAACTTATTCATGACAAAGCCAGGAACAAAACGAGGATTTGTATCGAGGATGCCTTTGAAAGATGGAGACGATTGAAAGTGGAGAAGATTTTTTTCATCTGTAATAAGTGGAAATGGACACTTTGTATGTAAACTATATTGTCCAATACAGTCTATTATCTTGTCTAACAAAGATAGTATGTATGGGCATACATTAGGCTGCTAAGCATGCTCTACTTATTTTCGCTAGTGTAACCATTGCTAGTGTTGGTTCTGGTTTGTTTTAGTCTTTGTTTTCTGATAGTCCTGACAATAACCATATGATTGCCATTTGTTGTGATATTGTACACAGGCATGACGTACTTCTTCCTTAAAATAGCCTAATTTCTGTGTAAAATGTGTTGGTTAGAGATTTGTTATTGACAAAACGCTTGTCTATTCAACTACGATGGTCCCAGCACCTCAACCCCAGTTGATCGAGCTGGATTTGGCTGAGTATCTAGCAAACTCAGTCAGGGAGAGAGGGAGGAGACGACAGAATTTTGACCGTGATTGCAGTACCATTTCTGGCCAGATTCCTACATATGGCTCCTTTAACAGATGACTACTGTCTACGTGTGAAGTCAACAAGCTACAGCGACACCTGCGTTCAGTGCTTTTCAATTATTTCCTGTTGCGCCCCTCCCCCTCCCCCCCAGGAAGAAGAACGCATTTTGCGCGCCCCCACTCTCCTTTGCGACTATAGTTCGAAGTACTCCTCTACATAACATTGTATCCTTACAACCATTAAAGGCGTAGTGAAATGAATTTTTAAAATTTAAACGGGGATAGCAGATCCATTCTATGTGTCATACTTGATCATTTCGCGATATTGCCATATTTTTGCTGAAAGGATTTAGTAGAGAACATTGACGATAAAGTTTGCAACTTTTGGTCGCTGATAAAAAAAAAGCCTTGCCTGTATCGGAAGTAGCGTGACGTCACAGGTTGAAAGGCTCCTCACATTTTCCCATTGTTTACAATGCAGCCAGAGCGATTCGGACCGAGAAAGCCACGATTACCCCATTAATTTGAGCGAAGATGAAAGATTTGTGGATGAGGAACGTGAGAGTGAAGGACGTATCTTTTTTTGCTCTGACCTTAACTTAGGTACAAGGGTTCATTGGATTCCACACTTTGTCCTTTTTCTATTGTGGATCACGGATTTGTATTTTAAACCACCTCGGATACTATATCCTCTTGAAAATGAGAGTCGAGAACGCGAAATGGACATTCACAGTGACTTTTATCTCCACGACAATACATCGGCAAAGCTCTTTAGCTACGGAGCTAACGTGATAGCACATCGGGCTTAAATGCAGATGGAAACAAAAGAAATAAACCCCTGACTGGAAGGATAGACAGAAAATCAACAATACTATTAAACCATGGACATTTAACTACACGGTTAATGCTTTCCAGGCTGGCGAAGCTTAACAATGCTGTTGCTAACGACGCCTTTGAAGCTAACTTAGCAACGGGACCTCTACAGAGCTATGCTAAAAACATTAGCTATCCACCTACGCCAGCCAGCCCTCATCTGCGGAGCGACGATCATATATGCGGTCGGCGGCCCGGAGACGGAGGAAGTCAAGGTGAGGTCGGCGGCTAGTGCGTCTGCTATCCATCTCAAAGTCTTCCTGGTTGTGTTGCTGCAGCCAGCCGCTAATACACCGATCCCACCTACAACTTTCTTCTTTGCAGTCTTCATTGTTCATTAAACAAATTGCAAAAGATTCACCAACACAGATGTCCAGAATACTGTGGAATTTTGAGATGAAAACAGAGCTTTTTGTATTGGATTCAATGGTGTACCAATACTTCCGGTTCAACGATTGACGTCACGCGCATACATCATCATACATAGACGTTTTCAACCGGAAGTTTAGCGGGAAATTTAAAATTGCACTTTATAAGTTAACCCGGCCGTATTGGCATGTGTTGCAATGTTAAGATTTCATCATTGATATATAAACTATCAGACTGCGTGGTCGGTAGTAGTGGCTTTCAGTAGGCCTTTAAGGAAAAATAAATAAATCAACTTAAAACCAAAAAATTACTTTATTAATATTGTTTTTTAGTCTGTAGCAGAAAATATTTAAAATACATTAATTTGCCTGAAATAAAAAAAAAAATCTTATTTAAACTACAAAAAAGTTTTGACCGACTAACTATTTTATGGTGAAAACTAAAATTAAATAAACTCAATAAATAATAATATGTTCTAATTGGTTAAACAACATTAATTCAGGAGCACAATATATAAAACAAAATTAATGCTAGAATTTGTGCGGATATGTTTAATAAATAAAAATGAGGAAGTCAGGATTTAAGCCGACAGTTAGCACGTTTTGTAATGCACAGCTTTCCGAAGCATGATACTGATAAAGCATGGTGTCACACCGTACAAAGTACTGACTTAGTCACATAAATCACAAAACATGCCAAAAAGGAGAGGACCTAATGGGGTGCCTTGAGGAACTCCCCAGCTTTGTAAATCACAAGGTATGACCCCCAGTGTTCAAAGTTTGCTAACAAGGTTCAAAGGTCAATGCAAGGATCTGCCAATGTGTTTACAGTGGTCCATGTTCAGTGGTTCTCAAACTCTTGTACTGTGCTCCATCTAGTGGTACGCCAAAGAATCACTTGATTGAAGCACAGTGTTACTGTTCAAACTGTTACAGTGGCAAAACAACATCGTTAAAACAAACCCCTGCCTTGTTTTAATGACTACTTAGGCCTACTGTGCTACTGTATTTTAATGTCGGTCCGGTACTTGGAGAGCCAAGTGTTTTCTGAGGTGGTACCTAATGAACAAAGTTTGATAACCACTGCTCTTGGGGGTGTAAAAAAAAAGATTTTCAGATTAATTGCGATTCTTATTTGTAACGATTCTTAATCGATTTTTTCTGTCTTGTCCAGCCACTCAGTTAAATCACATAGTTGATTTTGTATATGATCTACATCTGCTGGAGAGATCTACTTTTGAAAAGAGAAGTGTTGGATGTTGCCTTATTTGTATTTGACTTTATGACATTTTTGGGTAGAATTTTATTCAACAAAACCAGTTTTCTTTTAAGTAATATAGACATTTATCAGAGCTGTTTATCCAATTTATGAAAGAATGTAGTTAATCATAGAACTGGCAACCGATGGTATTAAAAAAAGTACAGATTTTGAGTCAAGAATCGATTCTGAGTCGAATCGTTACCCCAAATGGCGCCCAAAGATTCTCATCCCCTACTACTCTAGACCTGTGTTTTTCAACCTTTTTTGAGCCAAGGCACATTTTTTGCGTTGAAAAAATCCGGAGGCACACCAGTAGAAATCACTGAAAAACAAAACTATGACTTTGGATATGACTTTAAACCATGACCAAGCATGCATCAATATAGCTCTTGTCTCAAAGTAGGTGTACTGTCACCACCTGTCACATCACGCCGTGACTTATTTTGAGATTTTTGCTGTTTTCCTGTGTAGTGTTTTAGTTCTTGTCTTGCGCTCCTATTTTGGTGGCTTTTTCTCTTTTTTTGGTATTTTCCTGTAGCAGTTTCATGTCTTCCTTTGAGCGATATTTCCCACATCTACTTTGTTTTAGCAATCAAGAATATTTCAGTTGTTTTTATCCTTCTTTGTGGGGACATTGTTGATTGTCATGTCATGTTCGGATGTACATTGTGGACGCCGTCTTTGCTCCGCAGTAAGTCTTTGCTGTCGTCCAGCATTCTGTTTTAGTTTACTTTGTAGCCAGTTCAGTTTTAGTTTCGTTCTGCATAGCCTTCCCTAAGCTTCAATGCCTTTTCTTAGGGGCACTCACCTTTTGTTTATTTTTGGTTTAAGCATTAGACACCTTTTTACCTTTACCCTGCCTCCCGCTGTTTCCGACATCTACAAAGCAATTAGCTACTGGCTGCCACCCACTGATATGGAAGAGTATTACACAGTTACTCTGCTGAGCTTTAGACAGCACCGACACTCAACAACAACACATCATTTGCAAACTATAATTAACCAGACTATCTCACGGCACACTATGCCACGGCACAGTGGTTGAAAAACACTGCTCTAGACAACAGGAGCACTCTAGTCTTTTTAAAAATTTGCTGCAAAAATGTCAAGTTTTGAACTGAACTCAGGGGGTCTCATACCCGAATTTGGCCCCCAGGCCACGAGTTTAACAACCCCGACACACTGTATTAAAAAGGCATTACGACGTTAAATGCAAGTGGTTGATTGTATCCTTGCAGCACCTTCAGAGTTGTAAATGAGTTAATTTCTTCGTCACGCCCCTGCAAACAAAGCAGGTTTTGGTAAGACCATGTCGGACAATACCCCGAGTCTTCCTAACACGAGGAGGTTAGCCAGAGAGATAAATAAATGCCAGTGTTCTGTTCAACCTCTCTGTTGCGGCGTTATCGTCCCTCCACATCACGGCAACATGCATCATGTTCCGAGACCGCAGCCGACTATTCACGTCTGCCCCCCAGGCCCATGCTTCACCACCAGCGCCATCCGTCAGGGGGTCTCATGGACGGACTAAGTCTACCGCACCTGCTCGCAGTCTGCACGCTCACATGCCAGCATGAAAGATGCGTTCACAGACATGTACGATTCATTTTACATGCTGAGAGCAGCTTTTCATCGAACGATCACGCAGCTGCTTTGTGTGCGTGCGTATGTACGTATGTGTGGTATGTCAGCATATTATGTAA
>NC_084744.1:10265095-10270095 GCF_033978785.1 Entelurus aequoreus
AGTCAATAACATCAACAAAACTCACCTTTGTGCATTCATGCACAACGTTAAAGGTTTGGTGGACAAAATGAGACAGAAAAAGAAGTGGCATAAAACACGTCCTAGAAAGTCGGAGAAAGTTATACATGGAAACAAACTAAAGGTGAGTTCAAGGACCGCCAAAATTAGTAGGACAAAACGGCGCTCGCCAAATACTCGAATCAGTGAAGCATGTTTAATATAAACAGTGTGATTTATAACAATTAGGGAGGTTTGTGTCATGTTTGTCCTCCTACAGAAACCATGCTAAAACAAAAAATGTTTTTTTTCCCCATCATCTTTTTCCATTTTTCATACATTTTTGAAAAAGCTCCAGAGAGCCACTAGGGCGGCGCTAAAGAGCCGCATGCGGCTCTAGAGCCGCGGGTTGCCGACCCCTGTCATAGTCATTCACATTGACTTCCCACTGGGTTGTGAGTTTTTCCTTGCCCTTATGTGGGATCTGAACCGAAGATGTCGTTGTGGCTTGTGCAGCCCTTTGAGACACTTGTGATTTAGGGCTATATAAATAAACATTGATTGATTGATCCACGTTGTTGTTTGGGGAAATGACCACATTTCAATGGTCAAATGAACGTCATAACCTAACATCAGGCACGGGATTTTTCCGTCTAGAGTCGGAAATCTGTTTTTTTAATCTCTGTAAGAATATTTAAAAATATTTTCCGTTTTTCTTTGTTTTTTCCGACCCACAATGTGTGTTAAAATCATGATCCGTCTCTTTGCCATACCTGCCAACAGCTACGTTTCCCCCCCCCCCCCCCCCGTAATTAGTACGTTTTTGATCATCCAGTGGTAAAAACTACGGTTTTCCATTAAAAACGGTTAACTTAAAAATCGAAGCTACGCAGCGAAGCAACTCCACAAACTATACGGGAAGCATCATTGACGATTGGTTGGTTTACGAATAAGAACATCCATGATTGGTTGGTTGTTTACTATGATGAGTCACGATTGGTTAAGATTAGGGCAAAATATTACGGACAGGCCAATCAGAGGCAAGATAGGGCGGGTCATCGAACCAGGAAGGGAAATCCCATCAGACAACCCAAATGACGATGAGAGAGTTGGAGAAGAGAAGAGGGAACATTCAAGCGGGCCATTTATATATTAAAAAAACTAGTGGAAGATGGCAGAGGGGTTCTCTTCCTTACATTTTTCTTTTTGGACAAATGTATGCGTCTGGATAAAACAATGGCCAACACATTCATTTGAGTTGTTTACCATGTAAGCCCAAATCAAAACTGCTCTGGACATGGAAGACATGAAATACACATTTAAGAACACACATGATTGTGGCAGACATGTGATGACTTTTCTTACAGTATAGCCTGTTTAAATGCTACATTTCATTTTCATTGGTGTTTTACAACAAGACAGTAGCTGACATTTTGTTCATGATTTCTACTGTTTATATTTTGACACTGAATAGTTGAATCATTTTGAAACATAAACAACATGACTGCAAGATATTTATTTCACTCCAAACAACGGCTGTACGTTTTACAATATATCTAAAACAATTCTTACTCACTAGACCGTGTGATGTCTGTTGGAGTGTTTTCATGCATATTTGTACGTGCTATCGTAATGTAATGAAGCTAGCGTCGTTAGCATTAGCTAATATGCTAACACATTTACATATGTCTGTGTTAGTATTATTAACTTACAACAGCATTCTTTTTATATTGTTTCGGTTTCATAAATTCCATAGAAAATTCACCAAAACATCACAGTGGAGTTATTTAGTCTGTTTAGCTGATTGGAGAGCTATCTTTGATTGATTGATTGATTGATTGAAACTTGTATTAGTAGATTGCACAGTGAAGTACATATTCCGTACAATTGACCACTAAATGGTAACACCCGAATAAGTTTTTCAACTTGTTTAAGTCGGGGTCCACTTAAATTGATTCATGATACAGATATTATCATCATAATACAGTCATCCCACAAGATAATCATCAGAGTATATACATTGAATTATTTACATTATTTACAATCCGGGGTGTGGGATATGGAGGGGGGGGGTTAGGTTTGGTTGGTATCAACACTCAGTCATCAACAATTGCGTCATCAGAGAAATGGTGTAGGACTGACTTGGTAGGATATGTACAGCAAGTAGTGGACACAGAGAGAGAGATCAGACAGTATAAGAAAAAGTGTCTACATTTAATTATTTACATTTGTGGAAGGGAGGGTGTTAGTTTAGGGTTGAAGTTGCCTGGAGGTGTTCTTTTAGTGCGGTTTTGAAGGAGGATAGAGATGCCCTTTCTTTTACACCTGTTGGGAGTGCATTCCATATTGATGTGGCATAGAAAGAGAATGAGTTAAGACCTTTGTTAGATCGGAATCTGGGTTTAACGTGGTTAGTGGAGCTCCCTCTGGTGTTGTGGTTATGGCGGTCATTTACGTTAAAGAAGTAGTTTGACATGTACTTCGGTATCAGGGAGGTGTAGCGGATTTTATAGACTAGGCTCAGTGCAAGTTGTTTTACTCTGTCCTCCACCCTGAGCCAGCCCACTTTGGAGAAGTGGGTAGGAGTGAGGTGTGATCTGGGGTGGAGGTCTAGAAGTAATCTGACTAGCTTGTTCTGGGATGTTTGGAGTCTAGATTTGATATATTCCGCAGCTAGTGGGTCCATGACGATGAATTCTGTTTTGTTTGATGAGCCGTTTTACTGCCGTGTTACAGACACTGCTTGGTAAGTAAACATTTAAAAAAATATTTGTGTAAATAACAAATTTCACAACGTATATACACTACTGTTCAAAAGTTTGGGGTCACATTGAAATGTCCTTATTTTTGAAGGAAAAGCACTGTACTTTTCAGTGAAGATAACTTTAAACTAGTCTTAACTTTGAAGAAATACACTCTATACATTGCTAATGTGGTAAATGACTATTCTAGCTGCAAATGTCTGGTTTTTGGTGCAATATCTACATAGGTGTATAGAGGCCCATTTCCAGCAACTATCACTCCAGTGTTCTAATGGTACAATGTGTTTGCTCATTGGCTCAGAAGGCTAATTGATGATTAGAAAACCCTTGTGCAATCATGTTCACACATCTGAAAACAGTTTAGCTCGTTACAGAAGCTACAAAACTGACCTTCCTTTGAGCAGATTGACTTTCTGGAGCATCACATTTGTGGGGTCAATTAAACGCTCAAAATGGCCAGAAAAAGAGAACTTTCATCTGAAACTCGGCAGTCTATTCTTGTTCTTAGAAATGAAGGCTATTCCACAAAATTGTTTGGGTGACCCCAAACTTTTGAACGGTAGTGTATCTGCGATTTATAGTCTGGTGCAGCTAATATATGGGAAAATATATTTTTTCCTAAAATTTACTGGGTGCGGCCTATATAACGATGCGCTCTATAGTCCAGAAATTACAGAGAAACATGGCAGAACTAATGCAAGGCTCCCTGGATCACATAACGTTTTGCACACAACACTGTATAGTGAGCACAAAAACGACGCAGACCCTAAATAACGTAAAATAACCTTAAATACTCGACAACACCCTTGCGGCACCATTAGCACTGTATAATTTGCCACGTCAGTTGTTCATACATTAATATTCAACGCAAATGAGAGAAGCTTAATTCGAAATATGTATGCAAGTTGCTCATGTGCCTGAGGGTTTATATTTTCCTCACACATAATTGATATTTGTACTGCCAGAGAGACACCGTGAAGGACAAAAATGCTAACTATGTCATATTTCACAACACTGTCACCTTCTCGGTCACTGACCAGCACTAGATGCCACGGACTGTGTAGTATCTCAGTGTGTGATTCATTCGGGAATAAATTGTCCCCCAATGGCAAGAGATATTAAAGATGTCAGTAGAAGCGTGCAGTATGTCGTTCAATGATGAGTTACTCAAAATATTCATGTTCGCGATCAAGGGTAGCCGTCGGGGTTGGTGAAGTCAGTGGCGGCTGATACAGGTGTGAGGTCATCAATCAATCTCTACAAGAAGTTCCCTGCTTCATGGATGTTGAGATGTCCTATGCAAAATGTGATTTCAGTAGGCCTTTAAAAAGAAAAAATAATAAATACATAGAATACATAAAACAAATAAAATTGACTAAGATCACAAATAGTTTGGAAGCTAAGGAGTAAAGTTATGTTTTAAGATTTAATTTAAAACTCATTAAAAAGGAGACATCCGAATTATCAGAGGGAGATCATTCCAAAGTTTCTTCCAGACTTTAATCGGGTTTTTGGGACGACAAGAAGGAATTGTTCAGCAGACTTCAGATACCTTGTGGGGGTGTAGATGTTTAAGAGGTCTGACATATTTTGTGGTGCTGATCCGTTAAGAGATTTGAAAACAAACTACAACATCTTAAAAAATGTATTCTAAAATGAACTGTGAGCCAGTGAAGAGATGCTAAAATGGACAAAATTGTCAAGTAAGAATGTATTCCACGTTAGGAGTAATGGATCAAACAGTACTGAATTAATGATAAAGTATAAAACAAAGAGTTATGTCCGTCAATACCTCGATGTGTGTTTCACTTTAGGAAGAAAACACGTTACGGAACTGTGAAGCACAAAACTGTGTTAATCAGGAACAGATTCTTTGGGCTCACATGTGTCAACTCAAACTGGAAGAAGCGGAAAGTGTTGCTTACATGTGCCAATCTTGAACAAGTCCAAATTCCAAAGTGTGGCATGATTTGGCATTTATAGCGCCAAATAGGGTAACATTTCCTTTTTTCCTGTTTACTATTTGGTTTGTTGATCAGACTTACATTCCATATTTATTTCTGCACAAATATGCGTTTAAACAAAAACATAACTATTGATTTTATTTGCCAGTCAAATGTAGTATTTTTTTTAGTCCAGCAGATGGCGCCATTATAGAACAGCAACACAGTATCAATACAGACACGTACTGAGTGAGTCATCATTTAGTCATCACAACATATTACAAACCCCGTTTCCATA
>NC_084744.1:10277595-10289570 GCF_033978785.1 Entelurus aequoreus
CTTTTCAGTTCTTTATGGATATTTACCCACACCCCCCGAATGAAGGTGTTTGTACTCATCACACCAGCGACCACTGAAGTGAAGATGGGTGAGGAGATAGCACCTTACCTGCAAGACAAGAAGGACACATACAGTTTAATCAAAACATGAATAAAATCTGACGTCGATCGACTCGTTTGGGTGTTTTAGGGCCGATACTGATGCTGATTATTAGTAGGCCAGAATATATATATATATATATATATATATATATATATATATATATATATATATATATATATATATATATATATATATATATACAGGTGTGCGAACGTAGCGCACAAACACAAAACTTCACAAACGGCTAACAAAGACTTAGAAATGATTCATTGTTATTATTATTATTTCAGTGGGTTTATTTTCAATGTGTGTTCAGTACAACAACAAACATGGGTTTACACAGTGACATTTTGTTTACAGCATCAACAAGAAACAATGACTTGCATGATCCTTCAAGATACACTGAAACACAATGAAAGTCATGGCATTAGCCTCTATGTTATTCATTCACAACATAGAGGCTAATGCCACCACTTTCGCTCACAATACAATAATTGTTTGTTCCCAATATTTTGAAGTTGCACAGATTACATTTTGGGCACATATGTGACTAAAATGGTTGTAAATTCAAGCCATGGAAATATTACTTAATTACTTGAATTAAAGTAATATCTGGATTGGGATAATTTGGCTTATATATAATATATTTATATATATATATATATATATATATATATATTATATATATATATATATATATATATATATATTTATTATATATATATATATATATATATACTATATATATATATATATATATATTATATATATATATATATATAGTATACTATATATATAAGCCGTTAAGGAAATTCAATATATATGGAAGTCTGAATAGAAATGAGAAAGGTTTATATATACTGTAAATAAGAAAGACTTAGAGTCCGCCTGCTGATCTGAAAAGAGCCAAAACTGTCAAAGAGCTGAGGGACCATCTTCAAAGTGCAATGCTGAAACAAATAATGCAAACAATAAAATGTAACTTCCAGGGCTTGAGATTAACGTCGTCCCGGGGGACAGTAAAAAAAATGCCCGGGACGAAATGAAATGCTCCCCGGGACGATGGCTTTTAACCATCTTTTTCCTTTTTCTTTTTATGTATTTATTCATTTTACATTTTACATTACATGTCTTGGTTTTTCCTCCCTCTGAAAATCCTATTAAATGTTTAACTAGCATCCTATAATAATACAACAGCTATTAATGTAAAAATACAATAAAACAAATATATTTAATGATGTTTTTTTCATTATTTTATCAATAGGCTAATGTATATTACTTTATATAGATTCTACAAGAAACACAAAACTTAAAAACTAAATTATTTACAATTGCAGACACAAGGTTTCGTGCAGCTTCACTCATTGTAAAGGAAGACGGAAGTCCACGCAGGAGAAAAATTACTACAAAGATGGTGTCTGGGTTTTTCTTTTTGTATATATATATATACATATCACGTCTTTCATACACACACATATACATACATATATATGCATATATATATATATATATATATATATACACTACCGTTCAAAAGTTTGGGGTCACCCAAACAATTTTGTGAATAGCCTTCATTCTAAGAACAAGAATAGACTGTCGAGTTTCAGATGAAAGTTCTCTTTTTCTGGCCATTTTGAGCGTTTAATTGACCCCACAAATGTGATGCTCCAGAAACTCAATCTGCTCAAAGGAAGGTCAGTTTTGTAGCTTCTGTAAGGAGCTAAACTGTTTTCAGATGTGTGAACATGATTGCACAAGGGTTTTCTAATCATCAATTAGCCTTCTGAGCCAATGAGCAAACACATTGTACCATTAGAACACTGGAGTGATAGTTGCTGGAAATGGGCCTCTATACACCTATGTAGATAGATATTGCACCAAAAACCAGACATTTGCAGCTAGAATAGTCATTTACCACATTAGCAATGTATAGAGTGTATTTCTTTCAAGTTAAGACTAGTTTAAAGTTATCTTCATTGAAAAGTACAGTGCTTTTCCTTCCAAAATAAGGACATTTCAATGTGACCCCAAACTTTTGAACGGTAGTGTATATATATATATATATATATATATTCACACAATGATGGCGGGAGCTGCCATGCAAGCGCTAACCAGCAGCCATCAGAGGCAAAGGGTGAAGTGTCTTGCCCAAGGACACAACGGACGTGACTAGGAAGGTAGAAGGTGGGGATTGAACCCCAGTAACCAGCAACACTCCGATTGCTGGCACAGCCACTCTACCAACTTCGCCACGCCGTTAAAAGTAAAAAGAAAAAAAAAATAATGAAATTGTTATAAGTATCCAGTGATTATACTAAAGTTATTTTCCATTTAACTTCACCAGTTTTAGATTATTTTTATTTTTATTTTCACATTTGCCGTTCAAATACTGAGAAGAGACGGTGCGTTGTGCCTCAACATGGATTGTGGCGCAATGACTCGGCTAACTGCTGGCCTGCTGTGCAGTGAGACTGTATTGCTATATGAATTATATTATACATTTCCGTAGTTTAGTTAGCTGAGGTATATAATGTACAGTGTATTTTGTCAACAACTGTATGTGTGCAACGTATTTTTAGTGCTGAGCATTCATAAAACTCTGCTGCGAAGACACACTGTGTGAGGCTCGTCTCATAACCCCGCCTCCTGATGCCAAGCATCTCCGCCGCAGAATGCACCGCCCGACGGGAGCGCCGCGGCCACACCAACCAAAGCCCACACCCAAACCCTCCACGTGCAAGACCGAATCCACCCAAAAAAAGGCACTTAACAAGAAGCCAAAAAGTGCAAAAACAACAATGCTCGCGCTGGAGAAGCCGGCGAACGACGCAGGGACCCAGACACACATTAGGTACACCTGCACTGCAGGTTCATATGTTTGTAAATCTGACTGTGATGATGCAGTCGTGCCTCACCAGACATTAACCTCACCGCACGCCACTGATATATATATATATATATATATATATATATATATATATATATATATATATATATATATATATATATATATATTATAATATATATATATATTATATACATATATATATGTAATGTAGTATGTATGTATGTATGTATGTATGTATGTATATTTATATATATATATAATATATATATATATTATATATATATATATATATATATACATATATACATGTAGAATGATTGACAATAAGGAGGACCAATAGTCAACATGATCCACCCAGAAATAAATAAAACAAATGGCTTATCGATAAGCCATTTTAAAAAAAAAATTGTTTTAATATTTATTTATATGTATCATTATTCTCCTACTCACCTTTCCAGTAGAGGCCTCACCCCTCTCACTTTCTGTGCTCCTATGCCCTGACTCCTACAGGTCAATAGGGGTTGTGGAGTGATTCTTTTTTATTATCTACTGATGATAGTCATACGTGAATGAGCTCAGCTCCTGTTCTCCTCCATGTATAAAGTGAGAAACACAGCTGATGCTCCAGAAGGAAAGTAACCCCAAAGATAGCAAATGGTAAAAAAGAGTGCACATTTAACTTTATAAATAACCAGGACCTTCATGATGCATTTCAGGCTAACTAGCTAACTAAGTAGCAGCATTGTTTTAGAGCGGGAATGTAACTTTTTGTCAAACACAGACCTGGTGTAAAGTGGAGCTAATACATTTTATTACAAGCAGTGATGAATACTTACTTTCTTGAAAACGTTTCTTATGTCCATTTTGCATCCGTTCACGTTCTTGTTCTGCAATCTGCAGTGCTGTGTGCTAATGTGCTTCGTTCAACTGCAGGACCGCAAGCAAGGTCGCAGAAAAAATGCGGACTGGATTTTGAGTGATGTGGGCATTTTTCTATATGAACAAGTGAAATGGATTGGATACCGACGCACTAAAGGAGCTCTCTACCTTACGCTATGAAGTGAGTGGAAACTGAGTGAATAATGACAGATTATATGATTATTTATTCAAACTCATATTCGGGCCACTTTATAATGAATATGTAGGCATGTATTTGTAAAAAAAAAAAAATATATATATATATTTTTTTAAACACCAAATTATTTAGGGGGGGCTTAAGATATTTTAGGGGGCTTGAGCCCCCCTAAAATAGGCCTAACAACGCCAATGTATATATATATATGAAATACTTGACTATTGGTGAATTCTAGCTGTAAATATACTCCTTCCCTCTTAAACCACTTCCCCCAACCACGCCCTGCCCCCCAGTCACACCCCTGCCCCACCCAGCCGCAGTGCTATCGATCGCTGTCATTGGCGTAAGAGGAAACATGACCACGGAAGTAAATGGGGGGGGGGGGGGGGGGGGGTTTTGTAAGGGAAAGAAAAAAAAAAAACAAAGAAAAAACAAAAAAAAAAAAAAATTAAATGTTCTTTTTTGTGTGCTACAGTTTGTATGTGTAAAGTTAAAGTACCAATGATTGTCACACACACACTAGGTGTGAGGTGAGGGGAGCAGTGGGCAGCAGCGGCGCCACACCCGGGAATAATTTTTGGTGATGTAACCCCCAATACCAACCCTTGATGCTGAGTGCCAAGCAGGGAAGAATGCTGGTAATTCTGTCTCTGTTTAATTCCTTGCTTCTTGTCTTGTTTAATAGATGTCATCAGTGTTTGAACCTGACAGTAGTGGGTGCAGCTTATATGCCGGTGCGCTCTATAGTCCAAAACATGCGGTACAGTGCATTTATTATAGGACATTAAAGAGGATACTGTTGAAAACAACAATGAAAATAATGTGGCTGTTTTAACACAAATTTATGCGAGCAAACGCAATGAAATACACACACACAGCGATTCATTTCTTCAAGAACAGCAAACAAGAAAATAGCATGGCACAGTTAGAGGGCTGAGGGTTAATTTGTTTTTTTTTTTGTTTTGTTTTCTCATTCCTTTCCACGGTACGGTCATTGCTTTACTTTTCATACTTTTTCTCCCCCGCCCCTGACACAGACGGGTTCCATATTTAGTTTGGCAGTGGCAGCTAAATGCAATCTCTCTGTTACAGAGGTCCAGCTGATATTTAACCCATTCGCAGCCGCCAGACAAGGGAATCAATCACCGGGGTTAAAAAAATAAATAAATAAAAAAGAGCTACTGCCTTTAACACATTGGCTGGCAAGGACAGAAAACCCAAGGGAGACAAAGTGAAAGACATTAGGCACCCATAGAAAAACATCTAGAAATGTCTGACCTCTTAAAATGCTTCTTCTCTAGCCTTTGGAAACACAGCAACAAGTACCTTTTTGTGCAGATAAACATGAACATTAAATTCCATTTTTAATACTCGTTGTAGGCTTAAAGGCCTACTGAAATGATTTTTTTTAATTTAAACGGGAATAGCAGATCCATTCTATGTGTCATACTTGATCATTTCGCGATATTGCCATATTTTTGCTGAAAGGATTTAGTAGAGAAAATCGACGATAAAGTTCGCAACTTTTGCTCGCTGATAAAAAAAAGCCTTGCCTGTACCGGAAGTAGCGTGACGTCACAGGAGCTAGTATTCCTCACAATTCCCCGTTGTTTACAATGGAGCGAGAGAGATTCGGACCGAGAAAGTGATGATTACCCCATTAATTTGAGCGAGGATGAAAGATTCGTAGATGAGGAACGTTACAGTGAAGGACTTGAGAGACAGTGATGGACGTATCTTTTTTCGCTCTGACCGTAACTTAGGTACAAGCTGGCTCATTGGATTCCACACTCTCCTTTTTATATTTTACATCACGGATTTGTATTTTAAACCACCTGGGATACTATATCCTCTTGAAAATGAGAGTCGAGAACGCGAAATGGACATTCAGTGCCTTTTATCTCCACGACAATACATCGGCGAAATGCTTTAGCTACGAGCTAACGTGATAGCATCTTGCTTTAACTGCATATAGAAACAAAAGAAATAAACCCCTGACTGGAAGGATGGATAGAAAATCAACAATTCTATTAAACCGTGGACATGTAAATACACGGTTAATGCTTTCCAGGCTGGCGAAGGTTAACAATGCTGTGCTAACGACGCCATTGAAGCTAACTTAGCAATCGGACTGCACAGAGCTATGCTAAAAACATTAGCTCTCCACCTACGCCAGCCAGCCCTCATTTGCTCATCAACACCCGTGCTCACCTGCGTTCCAGCGATCGGCAGAAGGACGAAGGACTTCACCCGATGCGTTTGGCGGCCCGGAGACGTAGGAAGTCAAGGTGAAGTCGGCGGCTAGCGCGGCTAGCGCAGCTAGCGCTCCAACAAAGTCCTCCTGGTTGTGTTGCTGTAGTCCGCTGCTAATACACTGATCCCACCTACAACTGTCTTCTTTGCAGCCTTCATTGTTCATTAAAAAAATTGCAAAAGATGTCCAGAATACTGTGGAATTATGAAATGAAAACAGAGCTTTTTGTATAGGATTCTACGGGGTACCATAACTTCCGTTAATCGGACTTCGTCACGCGCATACGTCATCATACCGCGATGTTTCAGCCGGATATTTCCCGGGAATTTTAAAATGTCACTTTATAAGTTAACCCGGCCGTATTGGCATGTGTTGCAATGTTAAGATTTCATCATTGATATATAAACTATCAGACTGCGTGGTCGGTAGTAGTGGCTTTCAGTAGGCCTTTAAACACATCTCCAGTGTTGGATCTTTATTTTTTTGAACAAAGTGAATAGTGTATGACTTAAAGGCCTACTGAAAGCCACTACTACCGACCACGCAGTCTGATAGTTTATATATCAATGATGAAATCTTAACATTGCAACACATGCCAATACACTTATAAAGTGCAATTTTAAATTTCCCGGGAAACTTCCGGTTGAAAACGTCTATGTATGCTGACGTTTGCACGTGACGTCGATGGTTGAAGCGGAAGTATTGGGACACATTGTATCACAATACAAACAGCTCTGTTTTCATCACAAAATTCCACAGTATTCTGGACATCTGTGTTGGTGAATCTTTTGCAATTTGTTCAATTAACAATGGAGACTGCAAAGAAGAAACCTGTAGGTGGGATCGGTGTATTAGCGGCTGGCTGCAGCAACACAACCAGGAGGACTTTGAGTTGGACAGCAGACGCGCTATCCGACGCTAGCCGCCGACCGCATCGATGATCGGGTGAAGTCCTTCGTCGATCACTGGAACGCAGGTGAGCACAGGTGTTGATGAGCAGATGAGGGCTGGCGTAGGTGGAGCGCTAATGTTTTTACCATAGCTCTGACGAGGTCCCGTAGCTAAGTTAGCTTCAATGGCATCGTTAGCAACAGCATTGCTAGGCTTCGACAGGCGGCACAGCATTAACCGTGTGGTTACAGGTCCAGTGTTTGGTTCGGTGTCTCGTAATAGTAGTATTGTTGATTTTCTGTCTATCCTTCCAGTCAGGGGCTTATTTCTTTTGTTTCTATCTGCATTTAAGCACGATGCTATCACGTTAGCTCCGTAGCTAAAGTGCTTCACCGATGTATTGTCGTGCAGATAAAAGTCACTGTGAATGTCCATTTCGCGTTCTCGACTGTCATTTTCAAGAGGATATAGTATCCGAGGTGGTTTAAAATACAAATCCGTGATCCACAATAGTAAAAGGAGAAAGTGTGGAATCCAATGAGCCCTTTTACCTAAGTAACGGTCAGAGCGAAAAAAGATACGTCCTGCACTGCCCTCTAGTCCTTCACTCTCACGTTCCTCATCCACAAATCTTTCATCCTCGCTCAAATTAATGGGGTAATCGTCGCTTTCTCGGTCCGAATCACTCTCGCTGCTGGTGTAAACAATGGGGAAATGTGAGGAGCCCTTCAACCTGCGACGTCACGCTACTTCCGGTACAGGCAAGGCTTTTTTTATCAGCGACCAAAAGTTGCGAACTTTATCGTCGATGTTCTCTACTAAATCCTTTCAGCAAAAATATGGCAATATCGCGAAATAATCAAGTATGACACATAGAATGGATCTGCTATCCCCGTAGGCCTTTAAAATCCCCTACAGTGGAGCAAAATAAGTTTGCAAGTGGCAGCATTTTGATAACGAAGGTGAGAGTCCCGATTGAATCGACAAATAAACTCGTAGCAATGTTTAATGTTTCAATAATGTTGTCATTTAGTTGTATGTTGCATTGTTTTCTGCATATACAACTATAATTATAAGTGGTGCGCGACAGGGATGTCCGATAATATCGGACTGCCGATATTATCGGCCGATAAATGATTTAAAATGTAATATCGGAAATTATCTGAGTCGGGTTCAAAATTATCGGTATCGGTTTCAAAAAGTAAAATGTATGACTTTTTAAACGCAGCTGTGTACACGGACATAGGAAGAAGTACAGAGTGCCAATAAACCTTAAAGGCACTGCCTTTGCGTGCCGGCCCAGTCACATAATATCTACGGCTTTTGACACACTCACAAGTGAATGCAAGGCATACTTGGTCAACAGCCATACAGGGTTCACACTGAGGGTGGACGTATAAACAACTTTAACACTGTTTCAAATATGCGCCACACTGTGAACCCACACCAAACAAGAATGACAAACACAATTCGGGAGAACATCCGCACCGTTACACAACATAAACACAACAGAACAAATACCCAGAACCCCTTGCAGCACTAACACTTCCGGGACGCTACAATATATATATATATTTAAACAAAGTTTACATTTTTGCAGAGATATCTTTTCTGTCTCGTTATTTGTTTGTGGGGCAGTACTCGGTTGGTAGAGTGGCCGTGCCAGCAACATGAGGGTTCCAGGTTCGATCCCCGCTTCCGCCATCCTAGTCACTGCTGTTGTGTCCTTGGGCAAGACACTTCACCCACCTGCTCCCAGTGCCACCCACACTTAGATATTGGGTTTCACTATGTAAAAGCGCTTTGAGTCACTAGAGAAAAGCGCTATATAAATATAATTCACCTCACTTCACATTGAATCAAAACATATTTGGGGAGAGTTATAAACTATGAGGGCATTTTTTATTCTTAAATTAAACAAATAAATAGAAAATTGGGCTCCAGCAACAATATATTTTTTCTCATGCAGGGCAAAAGGGCTTATTACTATCTACTTTACTAATTAATATTTTTTTAAATACTAAATACTGGTATCACATGTGTATAGTTAGAAAAACAAAAGAGAGAGGAAAGGCTGATACCGATATACGTTAAAATGACCAATATTGGTCTAGTCTAAACCAGTGTTTTTCAACCTTTTTTGAGCCGAGGCACATTTTTTGCGTTGAAAAAATCCGGAGGCACACCACCAGCAGAAATCATTAAAAAACAAAACTCAGTTGACAGTAAAAATTTGTCGCAATCGTTGGATATGACTTTAAAGCATAACCAAGCATGCATCAATATAGCTCTTGACTTATTTTCTGTCATGTCTGTTGATCATGTTTTTGTTTGGCCATGTGCTCTTTGTTTTTTGGACTCTTTTTAGTTCCTGGTTGTGCACTCTTGCTTGTTTTGTTACCATGACTACCATTAGTTCCACCTGCTTCACGTTTTCACATTTTGAGTCACGCACCTGTTCTCACTAATCATGTCACCAGTATTTAAAGGCCTACTGAAAGCCACTACTACCGACTACGCAGTCTGATAGTTTATATATCGATGATGAAATCTTAACATTGCAACACACGCCAATACGGCCGGGTTAACTTATAAAGTGACATTTTAAAATTCCCGGGAAATATCCGGCTGAAACATCGCGGTATGATGACGTATGCGCGTGACGAAGTCCGAGTAACGGAAGTTATGGTACCCCGTAGAATCCTATACAAAAAGCTCTGTTTTCATTTCATAATTCCACAGTATTCTGGACATCTTTTGCAATTTTTTTAATGAACAATGAAGGCTGCAAAGAAGACAGTTGTAGGTGGGATCAGTGTATTAGCAGCGGACTACAGCAACACAACCAGGAGGACTTTGTTGGAGCGCTAGCCGCGCTAGCCGGCGACTTCACCTTGACTTCCTACGTCTCCGGGCCGCCAAACGCATCGGGTGAAGTCCTTCGTCCTTCTGCCGATCGCTGGAACGCAGGTGAGCACGGGTGTTGATGAGCAAATGAGGGCTGGCTGGCGTAGGTGGAGAGCTAATGTTTTTAGCATAGCTCTGTGCAGTCCGGTTGCTAAGTTAGCTTCAATGGCGTCATTAGCACAGCATTGTTAACCTTCGCCAGCCTGGAAAGCATTAACCGTGTATTTGCATGTCCACGGTTTAATAGTATTGTTGATTTTCTATCTATACTTCCAGTCAGGGGTTTATTTATTTTGTTTCTATATGCAGTTAAAGCAAGATGCTATCACGTTAGCTCATAGCTAAAGCATTTCGCCGATGTATTGTCGTGGAGATAAAAGGCACTGAATGTCCATTTCGCGTTCTCGACTCTCATTTTCAAGAGGATATAGTATCCCAGGTGGTTTAAAATACAAATCTGTGATCTACAATAGAAAAAGGAGAGAGTGTGGAATCCAATGAGCCAGCTTGTACCTAAGTTACGGTCAGAGCGAAAAAAGATACGTCCATTGCTGCCTCTCAAGTCATTCACTGTAACGTTCCTCATCTACGAATCTTTCATCCTCGCTCAAATTAATGGGGTAATCATCACTTTCTCGGTCCGAATCTCTCTCGCTCCATTGTAAACAACGGGGAATTGTGAGGAATACTAGCTCCTGTGACGTCACGCTACTTCCGCTACAGGCAAGGCTTTTTTTTATCAGCGAGCAAAAGTTGCGAACTTTATCGTCGATTTTCTCTACTAAATCCTTTCAGCAAAAATATGGCAATATCGCGAAATGATCAAGTATGACACATAGAATGGATCTGCTATTCCTGTTTAAATAAATACAAATAATTTCAGTAGGCCTTTAAGCTTGTAGTTGCCAGGCAGTCGATCTGGTGACATTATCCTTACTAACTCTGTTTGACTTCTGCTACCCATGTTACCCCCATGCTACCATAGTTCCATGCCAAGTGAGTTTTGTCTATTTTCATGTCACAGTAAGTGTTTTTTTCTTCTTCTTGCCCATAGTCTGCCTAAGTGCTAGATTTTGTTTCATTAGTCAAGTTTGTTCTCCGCCTTTGTGCGCGCCTTTTGTTTGTACTTTGTAGTTTATAGTAATAATTAAACCATGTCTTTACCTGCACGTCACGTCCGCTCCAATTCTTGCATCTCGGGAAAACAAACAACCCATAGTCCACGTCCTGACATGTTTTACTTTTTTGCTGTTTTCCTGTGTGTAGTGTTTTAGTTCTTGTCTTCCTATTTTGGCGGCTTTTTCTCTTTTTTTGGTATTTTCCTGTAGCAGTTTCATGTCTTCCTTTCAGCGATATTTCCCGCATCTACTGTGTTTTAGCAATCGAGAATATTTCAGTTGTTTTTCTTTTTCTTTGTGGGGACATTGTGGATTGTCATGTCATGTTCGCGGCGTACATTGTGGACGCCGTCTTTGCTCAACACGCTGTAAGTCTTTGCTGTCGTCCAGCATTCTGTTTTTGTTTACTTTGTAGCCAGGTCAGTTTCTAGTTTTGTTCCTTAAGCTTCAATGCCTTTTCTTAGGGGCACTCAACTTATGTTTATTTTTGGTTTTAGCATTAGATACCTTTTCATCTGCATACTGCCTCCCACTGTCGTCTGCATATTGGGATCACGACATACCACGTTCCGACATCTACAAACCAATTAGCTACCGACTCCCACCTACAGATATGGAAGAGCATAACATTGTTACTCTGCCAAGCTCTAGACAGCACCGACACTCAACAACGGCACATTATTTGCAGACTATCATTACTTGTTTGCAAAAAATATTTTTACCCCAAATAGGTGAAATTAGATAATCTCCCACGGGACAGTGGTTAAAAAACGCTGGTCT
>NC_084744.1:10289590-10322090 GCF_033978785.1 Entelurus aequoreus
GTATATATATATGTATGTATATACTGTATGTATGTATATGTATATACGTATGTATACGTATATGTATGTATATACGTATAGGTGTGTATATGTATATATGTATACATATATGTATGTATGCATATATGTATGTATATATGTGTATATATGTATATACGTATATGTGTGTATATGTATATATGTATACGTATATGTATGTATGCATATATGTATGTATATATGTGTATATATGTATGTATACGTATATGTGTGTATATATGTATGTATATATGTATAAATGTGTATGTATACATGTATGTATAAATGTGTATGTATATATATATATATATATATATATATATATATATATATATATATATATATATATATATATATATATATATATATATATATATATATATATATATATATACATACAGTTGTGGTCAAAAGTTTACATACACTTGTAAAGTGTATGTAAACAGTCATGGCTGTCTTGAGTTTCCAATAATTTCTACAACTCTTGTTTTTTGTGATAGAGTAATTGGAGCATACACATGTTTGTCACAAAAAACATTCATGAAGTTTGGTTCTTTTATGAATTTATTATGGGTCTACTGAAAATGTGAGCAAATCTGCTGGGTCAAAAGTATACATACAGCAATGTTAATATTTGGTTACATGTCCCTTGGCAAGTTTCACTGCAATAATGCGCTTTGTGGTAGCCATCCACAAGCTTCTGGTTGAATTTTTGACCACTCATCTTGAAAAAATTGGTGCAGTTCAGCTAAAAGTTTTGGTTTTCTGACATGGACTTGTTTCTTCAGCATTGTCCACATGTTCTCAATGGGGTTTAAGTCAGGACTTTGGGGAGGCCATTCTAAAACCTTAATTGTAGCCTGATTTAGCCATTCCCTTACCACTTTTGAAGTGTGTTTGGGGTCATTGTCCTGTTGGAACACCCAACTGCGCCCAAGACCCAACTTCCAGGCTGATGATTTTAGGTTGTCCTAAAGAATTTGGAGGTAATCCTCCTTTTTCATTGTCCCATTTACTCTCTGTAAAGCACCAGTTCCATTGGCAGCAAAATAGACACAGAGCATAATACTACCACCACCATGCTTGATGGTAGGTATGGTGTTCCTGGGATTAAAGGCCTCACCTTTTCTCCTCCAAACATATTGCTGGGTATTGTTGCCAAACAGCTCAACTTTTGTTTCATCTGACCAGAGAACTTTCCTCCAGAAGGTCTTATCTTTGTCGATGTGATCAGCAGCAAACTTTAGATGAGCCTTAAGGAGTTGCTTCTGAAGCAAGGGCTTCCTTTTTGCATGGTAGCATCTCAGTCCATGGCGATGCAAAACACGCTTCACTGTGGACACTGACACCTGTGTCCCAGCAGCTTCTAATTCATTGCAGACCTGATTTTTGTTGGTTCTCGTTTGACTCTTGATCATCCTGACCAATTTTCTCTCAGCAGCAGGTGATAGCTTTTGTTTTATTCCTGATCGTGGCAGTGACAAAACTGTGCCATGCACTTTATACTAATGAACAATTGCTCTTGGGACCTTAAGCTGCTTTGAAATGGCTCCAAGTGACTTTCCTGACTTGTTCAAGTCAATGATTGTTTTTTTTCAGATCTGTGCTGAGTTCCTTTGACTTTCCCATTGTCACGTTTGTAACCCAGTCTAATGACTGCATCACTGCATCACAAAATATGTTACAGTAATCAAGACGAGACGTAACGAACGCATGAATAATGATCTCAGCGTCGCTGGTAGAATTTTAGTCTATATGTATATATATATACACTACCGTTCAAAAGTTTGGGGTCACATTGAAATGTCCTTATTTTTGAAGGAAAAGCACTGTACTTTTCAATGAAGATAACTTTAAACTAGTCTTAACTTTAAAGAAATACACTCTATACATTGCTAATGTGCTAAATGACTATTTTAGCTGCAAATGTCTGGTTTTTGGTGCAATATCTACATAGGTGTATAGAGGCCCATTTCCAGCAACTATCACTCCAGTGTTCTAATGGTACAATGTGTTTGCTCATTGGCTCAGAAGGCTAATTGATGATTAGAAAACCCTTGTGCAATCATGTTCACACATCTGAAAACAGTTTAGCTCGTTACAGAAGCTACAAAACTGACCTTCCTTTGAGCAGATTGAGTTTCTGGAGCATCACATTTGTGGGGTCAATTAAACGCTCAAAATGGCCAGAAAAAGAGAACTTTCATCTGAAACTCGACAGTCTATTCTTGTTCTTAGAAATGAAGGCTATTCCACAAAATTGTTTGGGTGACCCCAAACTTTTGAACGGTAGTGTATATATATATGTATATATATACATATATTCACATACATATATATATATATATATATATATATATAGACTAAAATTCTTAGAACACAAACAAAAACATTAATCAAGTTCAGCCTTTGTCTCCTTGTGTACACTTTTCTTGTCTGTGTCATGGTTTGTTGTTCTGTTTCAGCTGTGTCTAAGGCCAATAGTTTGTTCCTCCGACTCCACTTCTTCTGATCAGGCTTGTTCATTGTCTTCATGAGTTCACCTGCTCTGTCCAGCCGATCAGTATCTCGTTTTCTCTCCGCTTGATGTTATTGATTCTTGAACAGGGTCCTCCCTTCTGCCCTGCACATCATCGTGTTCCACAGCGAGCTAGACGAGGTGACAGTGCATTGATGAAATGCCTGAAGGGGGCTAATCCTCAGATAAACCTATCACTCGAAATCAGGTTTATTGTGGTTTGAGAACTCTGCTCCAAAGGACCTTTTCATCGGGTAAAATGGATTGTTTTTATCTGAGATGGTCAACACGTAATGTTTCTGACAATATATAGCAGAGCTTCGATTTACGAACCCCTCCATCTGCAAAGTTTTCAAATCACGAACTTTCAGATCGAGCCAAATATGGCTCCAAGTGTGAAAGCTTCATTCATGTTGTGTTCCTCCTGCAGACAAAAAGCAGGGCACAGTGTTGTCGTAGAGGCGAAGCCCTGCATGTCACTTGCTGCACAATACACCACAAGTCACTTTTTAGGGCTTCAGATTAAGCGTGTTACTTTTTTTCCCAGTTTTTGTGCCTTTTTTAAAAAAAATATATATATTAAACAAAACCAGATTTCTTTTAAGTAATATGGATTTTTTTTCAGAACTGTTTATCTATTTTATGGAGGAATGTGGTTAATCTTAGAACACCCAATTTTATTAAAAAATATTGATTTTGAATCGAGAATTGAATCGTTACCCCAAAGAATCAAAATGATTCATGTCAATCAATCAATCAAAGTTTATTTATATAGCCCTGAATCACAAGTGTCTCAAAAGGCTGCACAAGCCACAACAACATCATCGGTACAATACAATCAGCAAGATAGGATGGAGCTAGACCGTGTAGTATTTTATACGTAAGTAGTAAAACCTTAAAGTTGCATCTTAAGTGCACAGGAAGCCAGTGCAGGTGAGCCAGTATAGGCGTAATATGATCAAACTTTCTTGTTTTTGTCAAAAGTCTAGCAGCCGCATTTTGTACCAACTGTAATCTTTTAATGCTAGACATAGGGAGGCCCGAAAAAAATACGTTACAGTAATCGAGACGAGACGTAACGAACGCATGAATAATGATCTCAGCGTCGCTGGTAGACAAAATGGAACACATTTTAGCGATATTATGGAGATGAAAGAAGGCCGTTTTAGTAACACTCTTAATGTGTGACTCAAACGAGAGAGTTGGGTGGAAGAAAATACCCAGATTCTTTAATGAGTCGCTTTGTGTAATTGTTTGGTTGTCAAATGTTAAGGTGGTATTATTAAATAGATGTCGGTGTCTAGCAGGACCGATAATCAGCATTTCCGTTTTCTTAGCGTTGAGTTGCAAAAAGTTAGCGGACATCCATTGTTTAATTTCATTAAGACACGCCTCCAGCTGACTACAATCTGGCATGTTGGTCAGCTTTAGGGGCATGTAGAGTTGGGTGTCATCAGCATAACAGTGAAAGCTAACACTTTATTTGCGTAGGATGTCACCTAGCGGCAGCATGTAGATGCTGAAGAGTGCAAGGCCAAGAACTGAACCCTGTGGAACTCTGCACGTTACCTTAACATACTCCGAAGTCACATTGTTATGGGAATCCTACTGCATGCTGTCAGTAAGATAAGAGTTAAACCAAGACGAGGCTAAGTCTGACATACCAATAAGTGCTTTTATACTTTCTAATAAAATATTATGATCGACGGTATCGAAAGCAGCGCTAAGCTCAAGAAGCAGCAACATGGATGACTCAACAGCATCCATCGTTAGATCATTATTCATTTTTGCGAGTGCTGTCTCCGTAGAGCAGACCTGGGCATTCTGCGGCCCGCGGGCCACATCCGGCCCTTTGTGCGTCCATGTCCGGCCCGCGTGAGGCCAATCATAAATTACAAAATAAATTTAAAAAATTATCTATGTCGAGTGTGCAATACAACGGTGCTGCTTTTGTTTTGAAAAGCGTTATTTGTATTACTTCCGTGTGGACGTATGCGCGTGTGCGATTGTGAGGGGAATTGAACAGCGCAATCACAAATTACAAAATAAAGTTGAAAAAACATCTATGTCGTGCGCGCAGTACAACTGTGCTGCTTTTATTTTGAAAAGTGTTATTTATGGGCGTATGTCCGGGTGTAACCTGTGAGGGAAGGTGCACAGCGACAAGGGATGAGACGCTGAAAAGAGAAAAGTTGATGACGAATGGCGTGTTTTCAACAAGACATGGACTGCCAAGTAGGACTTTTAGTAGTAAGTAGTAGTAGTAGTAGGACCCAACAAGGACTTTTTGCCAAATTTCACACCCCTAGAGATGCAGCTGTCAGGACAAGTTTCGTAATTTCTCACAAAAGCGCCAGAAAAAGTAAGGTGTTTTCTGACGGAGAGTTTATTAAGGAGTGCTTATTGGACTGTTTTTCGCTGGCTTTAATTGGATGAGAGCTGCGATGTACGTGACACCGCCCAGCTGCTCATCTTCTTCAAATCACGGAGGAGCTGGCAGCCATGCAGTCAATTAAAGAGACAACCACAGGTAATGACTTGTTCACATAGGTAAATGCGTGTTTGGACATGCTAGGATTGAAATGGGACAAGCTGGCAGGTGTGACAATCCAATCCAATCCACTTTATTTATATAGCACATTTAAACAACACAATGTTTCCAAAGTGCTGCACAACAATATTAAAAACAATAGTCAAATATTATCCTTAGCTCCACCAATGACTGAATAAAAAGAAAAATAATTACATATAAAACCAATATAAAAAACAATATAAATAAATATGATTAAAAACGATTTTTAACAACAGATGGTTGTCCAAATCTGACGGGGAAAAATGTTGGATAATGCAGGATAAAGTGACAGAAATTAACCCTGTGCAGAAATGGACATTCTTGCACTGTATAATACATCAGGAAGTGTTGTGTAAAACAGTGATAAAAATAAAACCATCAAAAGCAATCTGCTTTTGTATAAAGTTAAGTTAGGTTAAATTAAATTATTAGTATTATTATTAATTATTATTATTATTATCATCATTATAATTTATTTTACGGTGTATAAAAAATAATATTGAGCAAAATGTAATTGAAATATTGTCGTGTGGCCCTCCAGCAGTGCTCGGGTTGCTTATGCGGCCCCAGGTAAAAATTAATTGCCCACCCCTGCCGTAGAGTGATTTGCCCTGAAACCGGACTGAAAGGGTTCACGGAGATTGTTAGACGCTAAGTGTTCATTTAGCTGCTGTGCAACAATTTTTTTCAAGGATTTTGGAAATAAAGGGAAGGTGAGGTCAGGATGGAGGTTAGGTCTTTTGAGCAGAGGATGAATAACCGCTTTTTTGAATGCTAGGGGAACATGACCCAGGAAGTGGGTCAAGTAAACATGTTGTTTGTTTTATCCCATTTACATGCCGCAGGAGTTCCTCTAATGTTATTTCATCAAAAAGAGAAATACTATTTTGGAGGTCAATATCCGTCATGTATACATTGGTATCTGTGTTAATAGAACCCAGTTGTAGCTGGGATGTGTTGTCTTTTATCTCCTTTCTAATGAGTCCAATGTTCTTATTAAAGAAATTCAAAAAGTCATCTGCCATGTGGTAGCCTAAGATTCACAGCCCTAATTAATGGCGCTCACAAGTATGGAAGAATTGATGAAGCAGGCTTCGTACCACAGCAAGTTTTAATTGTGATGAGACTGTACTTTTCTGTAAAATATTTGCCAGTGCAGACTTATTTCATAGCGGAGAAAAAAGACACTACCTCTCGTTCAGCAGCACAGGAGCTCACACGCGTACACACAGCCCCCTTCCTTGAAAGAAGGGGGCTGTGTATTGAAATACAAAAATTACAAAATGTTGGAAAAGTTGAAACAAAAATAAATTACAAAAACTTGTATTTCAATTCAAGGATAATTGGTTCTTGGAACCCCAAAACACCACAACTTTAACATGTCTTTCAAAAAATGTTTTGTTGTCTTTTACTTTGTAGCTGCATGTAGAAATAGTGCTCCTGAAGTGGCAGCTGGTTGCATCACCTCTGTTTCTTTTACTTTTTGTGTTCTTTAACGTTCTGTGCTCCCTCCTGATTGTTGTTCAAACTTGGCTAACTAAGCTCATTCTGAAAAAGAAAAACTAACTTTTAAGATTGAAATGTTGTTTGAAAAAATACAATCAAATACGCTACAAACAGCTAGAGTAGTTTTATGAAGTAATAATGTACAGCTTTGACCCTGGGTAGCGGAATTCTGCGATGTCTTGGGCTGCTTCTCCGTCGTGTGACAGTAGGAATTGTTATACTTGTTTGTGTTGCACACAAACGTCTTTGAAAAGACAGCCACAAATATACGTACAGTATATCTGACCATAAAACCCAGTGAGCACCCGCCCAACTATTTGAGAGACACTGCTCTAAAGTTCCTTAACCATAGGGCCACTGTTGGGCTGCCAAAAATGATCAGTTTCTCAGGTTTAGTTCATATGGGCCACAGCAGTACTCAATTGCAATACACTTTTCCACCACTTGTGGCAGTAATGACAATATCCAAAAAACAGAAGAAGTGTCGAGCTAAAGTCATAGATACGTTTCTTAAGCGCCGAAAATATGACTAAATTGATTAAATAATTGAGTGTGATTGTATTTATTTTAGCAATGCATAATTGCATGTACATTTATTTTTAACAGTTTTATGAGTCCCTTCTTTTGCAGTATATTTGATTAGTATTTATGTGACCTAAGCCTTGATAATAACCTTTGTGATTAACACATGGTTTGTAATCATTTGAAAAGGTTTATCCTGCTAAACTGTAAGCAGATTAGATATGATTATTGAAAAGGATTAACATCAAGAGTACGATTACGTTAATATTTAATATTTGAGTGGAGAAGTTGGGCCGCCAGGTCAAAAAGGTTAAGAACCCCTGCTCTATAGTACTGGTACTTTTACCTGAGTGCAACTCTACGCGCCTCTTCCTTATTGGTGTTGTTTCCTTTGTAAACCACACAAGAGCCTGGCAAAAAACACACATTATTCCTTATTTCTACAGCATCGTATCCATGACACCCATGTTTTTTTTTTTTTTACCCCGTTCCAAAAGTCATTTTTAATATAATGTGAATCATTCATTCACTTGTGCCCCTGATACTATTTTCATCATCATTTATTTTCTTTTGTTTTGTTCCTCACATTGTCACAGATGTATCTTATCTCAAGGTTCACGTCCACCCCCCACATATTCCTCTTCATTTTTCATAAAACGGTTACCAGTGTGTTATTATAGTTGAAGATGAAAGGATGCAAGCCCACACCCCACAACCATTCTGTCATGATTTGATGCTCGTCTCTTCTTTAAGCCGAGCTTGGGTATAATACTATAATCCCCAAATCTTAGCAATTTTTCAGAAAGACTCGTAGGAAACAATTGCGTGAGGGATAGACGCCAAATTTAATCACCAGCCGAAGAATGCAATTATCTTGGCGGAGGAGAAGCATATGTTTGGGGATCAGAGTGACGGTTGATGCCCCCATGCCCCTCCTTCAGTGTAACGCAAAAGGATAAAAATGATGTTATACCAGTAAATAAATATATATATATATATATGCAAAACCCAAAACCAGTGAAGTTGTCACGTTGTGTAAATGGTAAATAAAAACAGAATACAATGATTTGCAAATCCTTTTCAACCTACATTCAATTGAATGGACTGCAAAGACAAGATACTTAACGTTCCAACTGGTAAACTTAGTTGTTTTTTGCAATTATTAGCTCATTTGGAATTTGATGCCTGCAATATGTTTAAAAAAAAGCTGGCACGAGTGGCAAAAAAGACTGAGAAAGTTGAGGAATGCTCATCAAACACTTATTTGGAACATCCCACAGGTGAACAGGCTTATTGGGAACAGGTGGGTGCCATGATTGTGTATAAAAGCAGCTTCCATGAAATACTCAGTCATTCACAAACAAGGATGTGGCGAGGGTCACCACTTTGTGAACAAATGCGTGAGCAATTTGTCCAACAGTTTAAGAACAACCTTTCTCAACGAGCTTTTGCAAGGAATTTAGGGATTTCACCATCTACGCTCTGTAATATCAACAAAAGGTTCAGAGAATCTGGAGAAATCACGGCAAAGGCTGAAAACCAACATTGGATGCCCGTGACCTTTAATCCCTCAGGCGGTACTGCATCAAAAACCGACATCAGCGTGTAAAAGATATCACCACATGGGCTCAGGAACACTTCAGAAAACCACTGTCTGCAATGTGTTGCGGCCATTAAATTCTTAGTTAATGATTATTTGCAAAAAAAGTAAGTTTCTCAGTTCAAACATTAAATATCTTGTCTTTGCAGTCTGTTCAATTGAATATAAGTTGAAAAGGATTTGCAATCACAGTATTCTGTTTATATTTATGAATTACACAACGTGCGAACTTCACTGGTTTTGGGTTTTGTATATATATATATATATATATATATATATATATATATATATATATATATATATATATATATATATATATATATATATATATATATGTATATATATATATATATATATATATATATATATATATATATATATATATATATATATATATATATATATACAGTATATATATATATTTTTTTTTTTTGTATCTATATATATATATATATATATATATATATATATATATATATATATATATATATATATATATATTTTTTTTTTTTTTTTGTTGTTGTTGTTGTTGTATATATATATACCGTATTTTTCGGACTATAAGTTGCTCCGGAGTATACGTCGCACCGGCCGAAAATGCACAATAAAGAAGGAAAAAAACATATATAAGTCGCACTGGAGAATAAGTCGCATTTTTTGGGGAAATGTATTTGATAAAATCCAACACCAAGAATAGACATTTGAAAGGCAATTTAAAATAAATAAAGAATAGTGAACAACAGGCTTAATAAGTGTACGCCATATGATGCATAAAGAACCAACTGAGAACGTGCCTGGTATGTTAACGCAACACATAATGGCAAGTCATTCAAATAAATATAACATATAGAACATGCTATATGTTTACCAAACAATCTGTCACTCCCGATCGCTAAATCCCATGAATCTTCTTCCTCTGTGTTGCCTCTGGTATGTCCTTTCTTTCTGCTGCTCGATCGCCGTCCTCTGCTGCATATTTCACTACGTCCATCTTGTAATCTGCAGTATATGATTTCCTTTTCGGTGCCATTTTAGTTCAGTCCTTCTCAGTTTTTATAAGTTACCGCCAATGTTGATGTGATCCATTTTAATAGCTCCGACAGTAGCGTATAGCATATAGGAGTTAGCATCCCAGGACCCACAACGCACTTCTGCCATGACCCGCCCCCGCCGAATTCTTATTGATTGCGGAAATTTTCTTCGTCGCTCACGCGAATGAGATAAATAATATTATTTGATATTTTACGGTAATGTGTTAATCATTTCACACATAAGTCGCTCCGGAGTATACGTCGCACCCACGGCCAAACTATGAAAAAAACATCGACTTATAGTCCGAAAAATACGGTATATACACACGCAGGTGGGCAAAAAGTATTTAGTCAGTCACCAATTGTGGAAGTTCCCCCACTTAAAAAGATGAGCGAGGCCTGTAATGTTCATCATAGGTATACCTCAACTATGAGAGACAACTGAGAATTTTTTTTCCCCAGAAAATCACATTATGTGATTTTTTTGCAAAACCGTGATGTTGCCACCCCCATGCTCCACAGTAGGTATGGTGTTCTTTGCAGGCCCGGCCATAACCAATCTGGCGCCCTAGGCAAGATTTTAGGTGGCGCCCCCCCCCCACATCGGCAGTGAAGTGTATATACTCACAAGAAACCGAATAGGTTTGTCTTTGACCTTTTTTTTTTACTTAAAGAAAGCAAATTAACAATCAGAATAGTTAACAAGATAAAAAAAAAAATGAATAAATAAATGAATACAAAAAATAAAAAATGAATATATGAAATACAATATTTTTTACATACATAAACACAAAATAAAACGTGTCAACAAGTTGCATAAAATAAATTAAAAATACAATATAAATAAGGCACTGCACAAAACAAGATATCAAACCAGTATGACTTTAACAACTATATTACAAAAAAAGGGGATCCTACAGAGTTCTCTATTTGTGTTTTTTAATATTGCATTAACTAGAATGACTTACAAATTACTGTACACCAGGGAGTACTGTAATTACCTAACGTTACATTATTAATTTCCATAACAATTTAGCCCCCTCCACAATATTAACCCGACGTTAAAACAGAACTAGCTATTTATTGATTAGCAATTGCCGAATCATGTAACATTAGCTTAATGCTAAGGGTTACTATCACATTCTGTAACAGACAAATAATTTCATGTAGGCTAACATTACCTACCTGCTACCTCTGTCTTTTTCTCGTTTCTCCTCCACTTCTTTTCTCTTTTTTCTTCCCTGGGCAACTGACAGTTTTGGCCGTTTTGACATCTTGTGTTTATTTTTTGATGTGGTGACGTCCAAAACAAAAAGAGTCATGATACGGGAAGGGAGGAGGGGGGGGGGCACACCGTGCGGGGGGAGGAGGGGGCGTAATGTTGTAACAAATAATATTTCTATTAAATAGGCTTTACTTTGCATTTTAATTAACGTGGGATTATTTTTTGTATTTAAAAATAATAGTACCAACTTTTTTTTTTTTTTTTTTTTTTTTTTCTCCAACATTTGTGGCACTGGCGTGGCGCCCCTTGATGGACGGCGCCCTTAGCATTTGCCTATACGGCCTCTGCCACGGGCCGGCCCTGGTTCTTTGTATGCAACTCAGCATTCCTTCTCCTCCAAATACGACAAGTTGAGTTTTTACCAAAAAGTTATATTTTGGTTTCATCTGACCATATGGCATTCTCCCAATACTCTTCTGGATCATCCAATTGCTCTCTAGCAAACTTCAGACATGCATAGACATGTACTGGCTTAAGCAGGGAGACACGTCTGGCACTGCAGGATTAGAGTCCCTGGCGGCGTACTGTTACTGATTGTAGTCTTTGTTACTTTGGTCCCAGCTCTCTGCAGGCCATTCACTAGGTACCCCCGTGTGATTCTGAGATTTTTGCTCACCGTTCTTGTGATCATTTTGACCCCACGGGGTGAGATCTTGAGATCGAAGGAGATTATCAGTGGTCTTGTATGCCTTCCATTTTCTAAAAATTGCTCCCACATTTGATGTCTTCACACCAAGCTGCTTACCTATTGCAGATTCAGTCTTCCCAGCCTGGTGCAGGTCTACAAGTGTGTTTCTGGTGTCCTTTGACAGCTCTTTGGTCTTGGCCATAGTAGAGTTTGGAGTGTGACTGTTGGAGGTTGTGGACAGGTGTCTTTATACTTATGACGAGGCGAAACAGGTGTTAATACAGGTAACGAGTGGAGGACAGAGGCGCCTCTTAAAGAAGAGGTGCCTCTGTTCTCAGGTCTGTGAAAGCCAGAAATCTTGCTTGTTTGTAGGTGACCAAATACTTATTTAACAGAGGAACTTACCAATTAATTAATAAAATATCCTACAATGGGATTTCCTGGATGCTTTTCCCCCATTCCGTCTATCGCATTTGAAGTGTACCTACGATGAACATTACAGGCCTCTCCTTCTTTTAAGTGGGAGAACTTGCACAATTGGTGGCTGACTAAATACTTTTTTTGTCCAGCAAACATGTACTTGTTATATCCAAAAATGCATCATTGAATTGAAAACATTCATGAAATAGGGTTTTGTGTATTTTGTTGATGTTAAAGGCCTACTGAAATGAGATTTTCTTATTTAAACGGGGATAGCAGATCCATTCTATGTGTCATACTTGATCATTTTGCGATATTGACATATTTCTGCTGAAAGGATTTAGTAGAGAACATTGACGATAAAGTTCGCAACTTTTGGTCGCTGATAAAAAAAAAGCCTTGCCTGTACCGGAAGTAGCGTGACGTCACAGGTTGAAGAGCTCCTCACATCTGCACATTGTTTTCAATCATGGACGCCAGCAGCGTGAGCGATTCGGACCGAGAAAGCGACGATTACCCCATTAATTTGAGCGAGGATGAAAGATTTGTGGATGAGGAAAGTGAAAGTGAAGGATTAGAAGGCAGTGGAAGCGATTCAGATAGGGAAGATGCTGTGAGAGGCGGGTGGGACCTGATATTCAGCTGGGAATGACTACAACAGTAAATAAACACAAGACACATATATACTCTATTAACCACAACACAACCAGGCTTATATTTAATATGCCACAAATTAATCGCGGATAACAAACACCTCCCCCCTCCCGTCCATATAACCCACCAATACAAATCAAACACCCGCACAACACACTCAATCCCACAGCCCAAAGTACCGTTCACCTCCGTAAAGTTCATATAGCACATATATTTCCCCAAAGTTACGTACGTGACATGCACATAGCGGCACGCACGGACGGGCAAGCGATCAAATGTTTGGAAGAAAGCTGCGTACTCACGGTAGCACGTCTGCTATCCAACTCAAAGTCCTCCTGGTTGTGTTGCTGCAGCCGGCCGCTAATACACCGCTTCCCACCTACAGCTTTCTTCTTTGCTGTCTTCATTGTCCATTAAACAAATTGCAAAAGATTCACCAACACAGATGTCCAGAATACTATGGAATTTTGCGATGAAAACAGAGCTGTTTCGCACAATCCGTGACGTCACACGCAAACGTCATCATACCGAGACGTTTTCAGCCGGATATTTCTCGGGAAATTTAAAATTGCACTTTATAAGTTAACCCGGCCGTATTGGCATGTGTTGCAATGTTAAGATTTCATCATTGATATATAAACTATCAGACTGCGTGGTCGCTATTAGTGGTTTTCAGTAGGCCTTTAAGTTAGTGCGTGCATTCTGTTTAAATAAACAGAGATCCAATTTGTCCTGAAAATCCAGAACCCCAGTAGACTTCTATACAATGTGAGATGAATTATTTTCCATTATCTCTAACAACATTGTATGAAACCAGAGCTGTGCATCCAGTCAGGTATTTGTCTTATTATGTCCCTGTAGAGACAGCCTTTTCTCTCATCTTGCAGTTTTCCATCCTTTTTTAGACTTACACTTAGACAAACTTTATTGATCCACAAGGAAAATTGTTCCACACAATAGCTCAGTTCCAAAAGATGGAAAGGGTAAGGATGGAAAGGATAATGCACACAAGGGCACACGACGAGTGTGAAGAGTAGATCCAGCCAAAAATATACATTATAAACAAAGAGCATAGAAGTGGTCAGGTAATAGACAGATATCATGTATTGCTGTATGGCGAGTGATTATAAACCTGGATGGAGTGCAGAATGAAGGAGTTCTTGAATCCAACACTGTGGGGACGAAGCTGAAGGAGCCTGTTGGAGTATGAGCTCCGCTGTCCATCAATTGTCTGGTGGAGTGGGTGGGCAGGATTGTCCATGATGGTGAGCAGTTTGTCCAGTGTCCTCCTGTCCCTCACTGACACAAACACCTCCAACAAACGGCTTTCCGGATCAGTTTGTCAATCTGGTTTGAATCCATTTTGCTGGTGCTGCTCCCCCAACAAACCACTGCAAAGTACAGGGCACTGGCAACAATAGACTGAAAAAAGATCTCCTGTTGGGAATTGGTGAGGTGGATCCCAAGGATGCAGAGACGTATTGTGTGTGGACAATAGCTCTTCCTTTTATTTATAGTACAAGAGGTTAGTTCCAAAATATAAAGGAATTGTGCATTTTGTGATTAAAGCATGCAATTTGGTACACTTATAGCCAAAGGCATTATCAAAAGATTTGGATGTGGAGCCATCATGCATTTTCAACATGGCGCCCATGGCAGCCATTTTTCAAAATGTCCGCCAGCAACAACTGTTTTCTTATGAACGATGGATTTAATATGATATTTCAGACTTATTTACCATTCATACTACTTGGTAAATGTCTTTTGGATAGTGGAACATTTTCATTGAAAATTCAAAATGACCGCCAACTGGTTAGATATGGATGATCTCTATGTTTAATTATACATGCATCTTGATGCAGAATTTGAATTGGGAACTTTGGAATTTCTAAGAATCTTCTTTCTATCTCAAAATACTCATGTTAAGCAAGGGAAACCTAGGGTCTATCACAGGGAAGACTAGTCACACTCGCCTTCACAGACACAAAGGGCTGTGCACTGTAAGTGGGTTTTTTTTGCACTTACACTGCCCAACACAACCCTTCTTGCATTTGCATGAGACAAGTACAGAACTTGACTGGCCTGCATCTGGTAGGCATGTCCAGAAGGGTTCATAGTCCCCCTCAGGTGACTTTGACCAGCCCCATTCGCACAGTGAAGGTAGTTCTGGTGTTGACACCAGGACTATACCCCACACGTGCCCTCCTTGGTATACAGCTCTCTTAACATGCTCTTCTAGGGCAGCCTTGGTAGGGGGGATTGTTTGCACATTGTGCCTCTTTGCAAATAACTTCCTCCTTGCCGTATTGATTTCTGTACATGTGCTGGTTCGGTCATAGACTAAGATAACAAACCTCTCAATTGTGGCCATTACCTCCTGTGGTATGTCATCTGGGGCTGAAGACACTTTCAACAGGGCATGTGTAAGTTCTGGAAGCACAGACTATACAGCCCATGCAGTCTTTTTCCCATGGCCAACAAAGCTTGACACAGTGTCACAACCCGTCAATGCATGGAACACTGGTAGTGCACATGCTTTCTCGGGCCCGAGCCCTGCTGCAATTTCATGGGCTGCCAAATATCGAAAATTCTTACCAGTACCGAAAGCCAACCAAAGCTCATCCTCTGTTTGTAGAGTCTGAGCCACTGCCACAGCCAGCACCACAACATCAGTATCAACGGTTTGAATCATAATTTTGTGGTGGCCGTTTCTTGCTGCATGGGCTACGTGCAATAACATGCGACTATCCGCTTCCTCATGCGTGCAAGGAGCAATCGATGTCCTATCTGGGAGAGGTGGCTTGCTAAGGACTTCCATGTCACTTGTGATGACAAGCTGTTTATCCTCCTGCACAAACCATCTGAGCAGAGCCTCCGAGAGAAAGGCAAACAACTCAGTCTTATTGCTGTCAACTCTAAGAAAGTTTTGCCAGTTCATGGGAATGGCTGCATCACCTACCACACGTCTCTGAATTCCAGTGCCACACTTTGCTCTCGTAGCAGCTTTCAGAGAGTCAGACAAGTAGCGGTCCCACACCAGATCAAGCCTGGACACCGTTTCAAACTTTCTGGTCAGATATGGAATGAAGATCACATGGGCATAGTCATTGAAGGTTTTTACTGAACTTGGTTTCAGTTTCTGGATGATGGCTGCCCCATCTACAATGGTGCAGGTAACCTTTGGACTGTCAGAGTATGCACTGTGAACTTGTTCCAGGCATGGAAGCAGTTCACTCTTCACTCCCAGTCGGAGACCTCCCCCATCAGAAAGCGCTGGTGGACATGGTTGGTTCTCGTGTCAAAAGAACTCCTCTAGGTTTCCATCTCGGGTCTGGCAAGCAATGAATAACCTTGAAAAGAGCTCCATGTCCTGTTTGAGAGAGACCATTTTCTGTTTCGGTTTTGATACTCTCCTCACGGTTGAAGTACCAAACACCAGAAGCTTATTTCTTGGTATGGTGTTGTCCACTGTCTTTGTTCTCTCAACAAGGTGTTCTTTGGTGAAAGCTTCAAATTGGTGCTCTCCTATCTGCTTCACCTTTCTGACTACCTCAGCAGCTGAAGGTCCAGCAAGTTCCTTTGAGTGGAGAACAATCAGGTCCTTGCTTTCCTCTTCAAATGGATTTCCAAAGGGTTCCATTGCACTGACCAAATATTGTACATCTTTGATGAATGAGACCTGGACACTTGTTGTTTGGTCATGGTGACGTGTGTTATCTGATTTCTTGGAATCAATCTCAAACTCCTGTATGGGTCGTGCAACTTCTGGTCCTGCTACCATCCATCGCAATAGCGCAGATGGGTTGTCAGTAAGGCCCACAGCACCACCATCTCCTTTAATGCAAGCATTCATCTGCTCATGGGCCTGGTCAATGGCCATAGAGGAGAACACATTTATGGTCTTCTGGACAGTGAATTTGCCTGCCTTGAATGCCTGAGCTACATTAGGGTGTGTCCTTGGTAGGAGTGTGTTTAGCTGGTACTGAACCCCATGCTGAGTTTCACAGCAGTGGTGTCACCAGTCTGCCCTGGTTGTGCTTCAACATCCACTGTATTACTTTTTTTTTCTTTTTTTTTCATTGGTTAACATTTCAATTACAATAAAATAGATGATAGTGTACTTGGAATTATAGATTTAATTTCAGAAATGTGGCTGCCATCTTGTTGTAGGTGACCAGTGGTCACCAAGTGTGACTATTGTGGTCACCATTTCTGAGTTAGAAGGAAGCTTCTGGCCAATTGTAAAGTTCCAATTTTGAATTCTGCACAAAAAAAAGGAAATAAAAAATAATACTGGTTTGACACCGAGATCACCCATATCAGACAGTCATAAAATCTTGAAGATGTCAGCCATCTTGAATATTTAATGACACATTTAGATTATCCAAAAGACATTTACCAAGTACTATGGATGGTAAATAAGTCTGAAACATCATATTATATCCATCATTCATAAGCGAACAGTTGTTACTGTCAGCCATTTTGAAAGATGGTTGCCATGGGCGCCATTTTGAAAATTCATGGTGGCTCCATATCCAAATCTTTTGAAAATGCCTTTGGCTATAAGTGTACCAAATGTCATGCTTTTATCACAAAATGCACGATCGTTCTGGTTACCAGCTGCACTATTAGGAGAAAACACAAAGTAGCAAAACAAAGGTGACGGTGGTAAACACAAAAAACACACCATGTAAAAAACTACTAAGGGAAACAAAATGCACAAAACTAAAAGCGCTAGACAAGGCTAGGAAAAATACTTCATGAAAGACGTAAACAGAAAAACAAAGTACAAAATAAAAGCGCTAGACAAGGCTAGGAAAAATACAGGAAAACCTGAGAAGATGGGCACAAGGCGAACACATGTTGTCGGCAGCCAGGTCAAATAGGCTGCTACTTAATTGTCCTCAGGTGTGTGCTGCTGCCTCGCACCAGCTGCACCTCACACTGTGGACGAGAGAGAGAGTGAACAGGTGACAAACAAAACAGAATTGAGCAATGACTTTCAGATTACCACATCTCCAACAACTTGCTGCACTCATTAAAGGACCTAAGCTTCCTCAGGAAAAAAAGTCTGCTCATGCCCTTCTTGTGTACAGCTTTGCTGTCGTCCTTCCAGTCCAGTCTGCTGATCAAGTGGACTCCCAGGTACTTGTACTGCCCCACAACTGCCACCTCCCGGCCCTGGATGTTGATGGGGTTTAGTGTGTGTGTGACAATCATTGGCACTTTAACTTTAACTTTTAACGACCACCGCTGTGTCTTTACTCTGAATGTCAATTGTCTTAAGCTGCCTTTACGAAATGTGTCTTTCTCACAGTTGAACGACCTTAAAGGCCTACTGAAATGAATTTTTTTTATTTAAACGGGGATAGCAGATCTATTCTATGTGTCATACTTGATCATTTCGCGATATTGCCATATTTTTGCTGAAAGGATTTAGTATAGAACAACGACGATAAAGATTGCAACTTTTGGTATCTGATAAAAAAAAGGCTTGCACCTACCGGAAGTAGCGTGACGTAGTCAGTTGAACATATACGCAAAGTTCCCTATTGTTTACAATGATGGCCGCATGAAGTGAGAGAGATTCGGACCGAGAAAGCGACAATTTCCCCATTAATTTGAGCGAGGATGAAAGATTTGTGGATGAGTAAAGTGCAAGTGAAGGACTAGTGGGGAGTTGAAGCTATTCAGATAGGGAAGATGCTGTGAGAGCCGGGGGTGACCTGATATTCAGCTGGGAATGACTACAACAGTAAATAAACACAAGACATATATATACTCTATTAGCCACAACACAACCAGGCTTATATTTAATATGCCACAAATTAATCCTGCATAAAAACACCTGCGTGTTTGTTATGCTAGCTCCTAGCTCCTCTGCTAGCTCCTAGCTCCATAGAACACACCAATACAATTCAAACACCTGATCAACACACACAATCATTCAGCCCAAAAGACCGTTTACCTAACCCAAGGTTCATAAAGCTTATATATTTTTAAAAAGTTACGTACGTGACGCGCACATACGGTCAAGTTATCGAATGTTTAGCAGCCAAGGCTGCATACTCACGGTACCTGATATTCAGCTGGGAATGACTACAACAGTAAATAAACACAAGACATATATATACTCTATTAGCCACAACACAACCAGGCTTATATTTAATATGCCACAAATTAATCCTGCATAATAACACCTGCGTGTTTGTTATGCTAGCTCCTAGCTCCTCTGCTAGCTCCTAGCTCCATAGAACACGCCAATACAATTCAAACACCTGATCAACACACACAATCACTCAGCCCAAAAGACCGTTCACCTAACCCAAGGTTCATAAAGCTTATATATTTTTAAAAAGTTACGTACGTGACGCGCACGTATGGTACGGTACGTGTTATGCTAGCTCCTAGCTCCTCTGCTAGCTCCTAGCTCCATAGAACACGCCAATTCAATTCAAACACATGATCAACACACACAATCACTCAGCCCAAAAGACCGTTCACCTAACCCAAGGTTCATAAAGCTTATATATTTAAAAAAAGTTACGTACATACGCAAAAAAAAGCCAAAGCTGCATACTCACAGTAGCACGTCTGCGTCTTTGTCATCCAAATCAAAGTAATCCTGGTAAGAGTCTGTGTTGTCCCAGTTCTCTACAGGCGTCTGTGTATCCAAGTCAAATGTCCTCCTGGTTAGAGTCTCTGTTATCCGAGTTCTTCCATCTTGACTGCATCTTTCGGGAATGTAAACAAAGAAGCGCCGGCTGTGTACTGTTGTGGCTGACTACGTTCGAAAAATACGTCCATTTCGCACCGACAACTTTCTTCTTTGCTTGCTCAGCTTCCTTCTCCATAATGCAATGAACATGATTGCAACAGATTCACGAACACAGATGTCCAGAATACTGTGGAATTATGAAATGAAAACAGAGCTTTTTCGTATTGGCTTCAATGTGGAAGGCATACCCGTGTTCGCCGGGCTACGTCACGCGCATACGTCATCCTCAGAGGCGTTTCGAACCGGAAGTTTAGCGGCAAATTTAAAATGTCACTTTATAAGTTAACCCGGCCGTATTGGCATGTGTTATAATGTTAAGATTTCATCATTGATATATAAACTATCAGACTGCGTGGTCGGTAGTAGTGGCTTTCAGTAGGCCTTTAAAAATAAATAAAAGTAATCTTTGCCTATTGAAATTTAAGATGTTTTTCCCACTTCATGTAGTACAAGACAACCAAGCAAAGCAGGAGAGATAAGAGGGAGAGAAGGGAAAGTGTTCGCCTTCGTTGAGATCCAGACAGAAATAGACCAGGCCTGGGCAATTATTTTGACTCGGGGGGCCAAATTTTGAGAAAAAAATGTGTCTGGGGGCCGGTGTATATATATATATATACATATATATATATATATATATATATATATATATATATATATATATATATATATATATATATATATGTATATATATGTCTTAATTAGATTATCCAAAAAATAGTGCTCGATACCGTGGTAGAGCGTAATATGTATGTGTGGGAAAAAAATCACAAGACTATTTCATCTCTACAGGCCTGTTTCATCAGTTGTTTACCAAGCAAAGGTAATACGCAAGGACATTAACACATCCGACACATACGTAGGATTAACTGAGGGAGAATTCAAAAAACCCCTCATGAAACAGGCCTGTAGAGATGAAATAGTTTTGTGATTTTTTTCCCACACATACATATATATGTATATATATATATATATATATATATACACTACCGTTCAAAAGTTTGGGGTCACCCAAACAATTTTGTGGAATAGCCTTCATTTCTAAGAACAAGAATAGACTGTCGAGTTTCATATGAAAGTTCTCTTTTTCTGGCCATTTTGAGCGTTTAATTGACCCCACAAATGTGATGCTCCAGAAACTCAATCTGCTCAAAGGAAGGTCAGTTTTTTAACTTCTGTAACGAGCTAAACTGTTTTTAGATGTGTGAACATGATTGCACAAGGGTTTTCTAATCATCAATTAGCCTTCTGAGCCAATGAGCAAACACATTGTACCATTAGAACACTGGAGTGATAGTTGCTGGAAATGGGCCTCTATACACCTATGTAGATATTGCACCAAAAACCAGACATTTGCAGCTAGAATAGTCATTTACTACATTAGCAATGTATAGAGTGTATTTCTTTCAAGTTAAGACTGGTTTAAAGTTATCTTCATTGAAAAGTACAGTGCTTTTCCTTCAAAAATAAGGACATTTCAATGTGACCCCAAACTTTTGAACGGTAGTGTATAATGTAAGCTGTGAAAATCTGCTGTACAGTATATGTTCTTAGGTCCTATTTTTAGGAACCCTAATACAAAACCTCACAATAATGTCTGATTGAAAGATACAAAAATAATGACAGACCACCTTAATGGCGGAATGGAATTTTAAATTTTTACATTTTACATGAAAATAAAAAATGTGTGATTTACAATATTAACTAATTACGATAAAACACTGAATATTGACAACATATGAACGTCACACCCCCTCTCCATCCATATATTTAACAATCAAGCGAAACGCAACAAAAATGCAACAAACACAGAGAAATATGAACGTGAAGGGTAAAAAATAAACCCCACTTACAATCTGATACATCACTAAGCTTTAGAACTTTGTTGTAAAAATCTCCTTCTGCGTCTGTCAGGTTGGCCGCTCTGGAAACACTCTGTGACGTAGATTACCATAGTAACTAATTAGATTACCATAGTAACTAGTATATAATGCAAAAGCGCAGATTCCAACCATTGAAATACTTTGTATATTTTAAAACTTACGGTAATTTGAAAACATCCCTGCACATCATAATGGCAGCTACAGTTTCCATCTAAAAGATCTAAAAAAAATATTTCTGAATGGGCCGTAATTTGCCCTGGTCTGAAATAGACTGTACCGCAAATCTATTCAATTGGGGGCCAGGAGACCAAATCCGGCCCTGGAATGACACCAGACCGGCTCGCGAGTTCAGTTAAAAAAACCTGGGGGAGATTAACATTTTTGTAGCAATTCATGAAAACACTTGAGTTCTGTCATAGGTCAATAATGTGACTGCTATTTTTGCATTAGGTCCTTAAAAACAGCAAAGTGCTACTGTTGTATAAAGATCTACACATTTTTTTGAAGACATTAAACAACGCTATTTTTTTCTCAAAATTTGTAACGCTAACAGTTAATAGAACAAAATTCAGATGTCCCATGTAATAATAGTGAAGAGAGAAGTCTGGACTTTGGTTTCTGGAAATGTGTCCCCTCCCAAAAAATGTAGTAGAACATCCCTGCTTTACTGTATCGTGTCGTCCTTTACCTGCCGCCCATGACCACACTGCTGCATCTCAGCGTGTTTCGAGCTAAATCTGATGCTTTTTATCGCTCTCCAGTTAAGGCAGTTGTTCTTTCCGTGTCATTAGTTCAACACATGATCGTGCAATTACATTTCAGTAGGTATCACCTTTCCGCAGTGGAGAACTGAGCTGAAATTGCATTTAGGTCCTGTGGGGGACGTGCTCCATCTGTTGACATAATGAGATGAGAAAAGAGTAGTTGTGATGCATTCTGAGATGTGTTTTGCCCTCTAAAAGTTACATTATAGAACATATGGTGCAGAACAAACACACAAACCTCTGTTTGCATGGAGCGTGATGTAAACATGTACTTTAATAGTTGATACCCTTATGGTTTGTGGGGTGTAATATGTGTTAGAGGAATAGTTTCTCCCCTTTTGGCAGAGTACAAACGCCTTGGAAATCACTAGCTTTGGCCTTGGTTCTACTAAGAAGAGATGCGCACATTAGCTTACCCTTTAAATGGATGGAAAGTGTAAATGGATTTATCAGGGTTCGTATAGGTGCTTAAAAACCTTGAAAATGCTTGGATATTAATGTTGTGTTTTCAAGGTTTGAAAAATGCTGTTTCAGTGGATTGTCCGAAGCTTAAGCAGGCAACAAAAGTAGTTTAGTACAACACATTTATTTACCCATTATCAGAAGTGCAGGTTGAATTGAGTTGGCCGTGCAGACAAACCACAAGTTACTCCGGAGCAAACAAGACACACACAAGCCAAAATCACTTCCGAGTTCCGGTCTTCTGCCATTTTTTATATGTCTGTTGTGCGTCATCGTTCCTTATCGAGTGCGTCAATGTCTTGTTTTGTTTTTCCTATCTGTTCCATAACAACTCGAATCCTTTAGACAGTCAACACATTCTGTAGACAGGTTGGCACGACTTAATATTCACTTTTGTCCCACAACTGGTCCATTCAATGGCACAAAAATACAAGAGTATTGAAAATGAGCGGACATTCTTAAAAGACAAGAAATATAGGTCAAAAGGTCAGAAATTCTACTACACTGTAATTTTGGGTGGAGTGCTTTTGTTCATCATATTTTTCGGCAGTCTGACTCAATAGGCAAATTTTCAAAATGGAAAAAAATAAAATAAGTTTCCTTAAAAATAAAAGCTACACACTTGATCTGCTGGCTTTGCACGAGCCCTTACATTAGGTTGTTGTCATGGGCTCTGTGTCGCCCCCAAGAGGACAGTGGTGCATCGGTCCATCATGCCGGGAAGTTGTCGTTTTAATGAACATGATGTATACAAGTAAACAATAATAATTAATGTTATTTCTTATAAGGAATGATGTATACATGAATGATGGTGATACAAACAAACAAGTAAACAACGTTTGCAAACACCAATGACATTGAATAGTCTACAGAAACACTGCTTCATTTTCTATGCCCCATTTAGTTAATAACTGCTGGGTCAATGTTAGGATTAGGTTTTGGCAGATTTTCCGTATTTTTCCTACAGACAGCATTTGGTGACCTCAAACAACAAGGCTATGTATGGTTTGCAGTGTTTCCCATAAACTGCCAAGATACCTGTGGCGGTGGGGGCGTTGCTATGGGCGGGGCTATGGGCGTGGTCACCATGACATCATCGAGTAATTTGCATAATTTACTACAATGATATGATTTTCTCTAAAAAGGCTCAAAAAATGTATACTTACTAATTAATAACAGTTTGGTTTTAAACGTCCATCCATCCATCCATCCATCCATCCATCCATCCATCCATCCATCCATCCATCCATCCATCCATTTTACAATATAATTACAACACTTTATGTACATATTTATATACAGATTTGAACAATAAGTTATTCACTGAAATATATTTATCAATTGTGGTTTTTACAAAAAATATATCTTATAAAATATAAAAGCTAAAATGTCTCTTAAAGCTCTGCCCCTTTAATTAGTGCATACTAAATAATTTAACTTTAGCCTACTACTACAACCATATTATTTACCAGCAACATAAAGTGAAACAGAGGCAGAGGTGTCCTGCCACAGTCAGTAACAAATAAACAGAAAACAGTAGTGGTCAAATACAAATACGGCAACAAGAGAAGTATCCTACACTTCTCTTTTGTAAAGTAAATCTCAACAGCCTATATGGGCATCTACATCAACTATATGATTTGCCTGAGAAGCTGGACAGAACAAAAAAAAAAAAAAAGTTTTTTATTTTTTTATTTATTTTATTTTATTTTTTTTATTTATTTGTGGCGGACGTAATTCTTTCGTGGCGTGCCGCCACAAATAAATGAATGTGTGGGAAACACAGGTTTGATTCACACTCGTTTTCTTTCGCCTTTTGAAGGGTTCTGGAAAAACTGGAAAATTGATCTTGAAAGTCCTTAAAAAGTGCTTGAATTTGGCCAAGGAAAAGGTGTACGAAGCCTGATTTATGTTTTTATGTATTTCCGTGTGTTACAAGGGATGCTATTATTTACCATTGCTAAAATCTACTATTACAGTTGTATAATAAATAGGGCTGGGTGATATATCGATATACTCGATATATTGCGGGTTTGTCTCTTTGCGATATAGAAAATGACTATCGTGATATTCCAGTATACGTTCTCACGCAGTTGCTTTTAGCTGCTGGCATTACACTACAGGCTCTTCTCACTCTTTGTTGTCTCTCCTTCTCACAGAGACGTAAAACAAGCGCACCTTCTTACATACGTCACATACGTATACGCCCTCGCGGAGCAGAGAGGTAGCGGCATGGGTGGTAATACGAGAGAAAGAAGGTGCGAATCTGGTAACAAAAAGACTATAAAAATGGGACCCGTTACCTCCCTGCTTGGCACTCAGCATCAAGGGTTGGAATTGGGGGTTAAATCACCAAAATGATTCCCGGGCGCGGCGCCGCTGCTGCCCACTGCTCCCCAAGGGGATGGGTCAAATGCAGAGGACAAATTTCACCACACCTAGTGTGTGTGTGACAATCATTTGTACTTTAACTTTCACTTAACTTAAATGAAGGAATAATTAATTCCCAAGAAAAACAGCAAGGGGTCCATCGTCTGGTGGTGGTTTGGCTTCAAGCGGGAATGTGTCGAACAGACAACCGTAATTTGTCAAGTGTGGGGCAAAAGTGTTGTTACGAAAAGTAGCACCACTGCTAATTTGAAGCATCATTTGAAAAGTCACCCGCTAGAGAATGAAGAGTGCTTGAAACTCCGCATGTCAACATCTCCGTTCGGTGCCACACCAACAAAATGCCCAAGCAACCACTTCCACATCAACACCGTATGAAAAAAATAGTCAACAACAGAAGGAGATAACATCTGCAGGAACCTACCACATAGCGAAGGACATACACTATTTGATTTCCTATTATGCAGCTCATTTTTATTTGACACTTATTGAAATATATTGTAAGACATCATGCACAAAAGTGCACTTTATTTGTTTTAAACTATTGTAGTGGCACTCTGTACAAAAATTTCACTTTAATTTAGTGTTGTTTTAATATGTCAACTTAGTGACATCATGCCCAAAAGTGCACTAATAGCTTGTTTTAAAATGTCTCTGACAATCTTGCACTTTCTGTTTTGAAATGACATGAATGTTTGTGCCACTGCTTATAAGCAGTGGCACAATTTATTTATTTTATTTATTAAACCGTTATTATAATAACGGTTTAATAAATGCAGTTTTGGTAAATTGACTTAGTTGTGATTTCCCTCTCTGCATGAAAGTTTAAAGGCCTACTGAAATGATTTTTTTTTATTTAAACGGGAATAGCAGATCCATTCTATGTGTCATACTTGATCTTTTCGCGATATTGCCATATTTTTGCTGAAAGGATTTAGTAGAGAAAATTGACGATAAAGTTTGCAACTTTTGCTCGCTGATAAAAAAAGCCTTGCCTGTAGCGGAAGTAGCGTGACGTCACAGGAGCTAGTATTCCTCACAATTCCCCGTTGTTTACAATGGAGCGAGAGAGATTCGGACCGAGAAAGTGATGATTACCCCATTAATTTGAGCGAGGATGAAAGATTCGTAGATGAGGAACGTTACAGTGAAGGACTTGAGAGGCAGCGATGGACGTATCTTTTTTCGCTCTGACCGTAACTTAGGTACAAGCTGGCTCATTGGATTCCACACTCTCCTTTTTCTATTGTAGATCACAGATTTGTATTTTAAACCACCTGGGATACTATATCCTCTTGAAAATGAGAGTCGAGAACGCGAAATGGACATTCAGTGCCTTCTATCTCCACGACAATACATCGGCGAAATGCTTTAGCTATGAGCTAACGTGATAGCATCTTGCTTTAACTGCATATAGAAACCAAAGAAATAAACGCCTGACTGGAAGTATAGATAGAAAATCAACAATACTATTAAACCGTGGACATGTAAATACACGGTTAATGCTTTCCAGGCTGGCGAAGGTTAACAATGCTGTGCTAACGACGCCATTGAAGCTAACTTAGCAACCGGACTGCACAGAGCTATGCTAAAAACATTAGCTCTCCACCTACGCCAGCCAGCCCTCATTTGCTCATCAACACCCGTGCTCACCTGCGTTCCAGCGATCGGCAGAAGGACGAAGGACTTCACCCGATGCGTTTGGCGGCCCGGAGACGTAGGAAGTCAAGGTGAAGTCGGCGGCTAGCGCGGCTAGCGCTCCAACAAAGTCCTCCTGGTTGTGTTGCTGTAGTCCGCTGCTAATACACTGATCCCACCTACAACTGTCTTCTTTGCAGCCTTCATTGTTCATTAAAAAAATTGCAAAAGATGTCCAGAATACTGTGGAATTATGAAATGAAAACAGAGCTTTTTGTATAGGATTCTACGGGGTACCATAACTTCCGTTACTCGGACTTCGTCACGCGCATACGTCATCATACCGCGATGTTTCAGCCGGATATTTCCCGGGAATTTTAAAATGTCACTTTATAAGTTAACCCGGCCGTATTGGCATGTGTTGCAATGTTAAGATTTCTTCATTGATATATAAACTATCAGACTGCGTGGTCGGTAGTAGTGGCTTTCTGTAGGCCTTTAAAAGTAGCATATATTAATGCAGTATGAAGAAGAATGTTTTAATGTAGACACATAGAATCATCATACTGCTGTGATTATATGCATCAAGTGTTCATTCAAGGCTAAGGCAAAATATCAAGATATATATGGTGTATCGTGACATGGCCTAAAAATATCGAGATATTAAAAAAAGGCCATATCGCCCAGCCCTAATAATAATACATATTTCAATAGGTGACATGGTAATGCATGTGTTAACTCATTATTTTCTTCTTTTTTACGGGCATTAAAGTGTGATAAAGGAGCCGGTTGAATGCATGCACATTCCTGACCATCCTTTTTTGAGGCGGATGATGGAACATCTGCTATACCACATGTCGTGACATTTTTGGCAGTTTATTTTTTTTTAAATGTTACATTTTTGCCTCCTGGCTTGGTCAATGGAATCCAAAGGTAGACATTTTAAAGCCGAACATGAAAGCCACACAGAATCCAGGCTCATTAAATGCCTGGGCCCTTGTGCGATGAACCCACGCGTGTGCACTCAAACGGCCACAAAGGATATGGCGTGTTAATGGAAAGATGCAACAAGTGGCAAAGCAACTATTGTCAAGTGCTGGAGGCACAATAGGCACTGACTTTGATACAAATGACAGGAAGTCTTAATGATGTGTCTTATTAGAAGTCATCAGTTTAGGAGGTGCAGGATTGACACGTTACAACACGGACAAGATGGAGGTGTCTTTTTTTTTTGCCTAATGTAATTGCTCCGTGCTTAGTATTTTTATCCAACTTTGATCTCATTTTAGAGCCCCTTAACATAGACAAAAACTCTCCAATTTTTGCAAGTGTGTCTGGTTTCGGAAACAATTTTGATATTTTAGGGGTACCAAATTTTCTTTAAAGCACCCCCTTGAAAATTCTAAACAAATTTGCCAGAGCCACCAGATTCCCGTATTGTCGAGAAAATCGAGATCTTATTATGCCAAGACGCACGTAAAAGTCTTCGGGGTCCATATTTGAAAACAAACAGGAAGTCGACCATCTTGGTATCCATCTGCCATTTTTAGGCCAAAAACTGGGGTCGTACTTTAACAAACTCCTCCCAGTGACTTTGATCAATCAATGTTTATTTATATAGCCCTAAATCACAAGTGTCTCAAAGGGATGCACAAGCCACAACGACATCCTCGGTTCAGAGCCCACATAAGGGCAAGGAAAAACTCACAACCCAGTGGGATGTCAATGTGAATGACTATGAGAAACCTTGGAGAGGACTGCAGATGTGGGTGAACCCCCCACCCCTCTAGGGAAGGCCAGATGCAACGGAGTGGGTCTAGTATAATATTGTGAAAGTCCAGTCCATAGTGGATCTAACATAATAGTGAGAGTCCAGTCCATTGTGGGGCCAGCAGGAGACCATCCCGAGGGGAGACAGGTCAGCAGCGCAGAGATGTCCCCAACCGATGCACAGGCGAGCGGTCCACCCCGGGTCCCGACTCTGGACAGCCAGCACTTCATCCATGGCCACCGGACCGGTGCCAACCCCCCCTCCACAAGGGAGAGGGGGGCAGAGGAGAAAAGAAAAGAAACGGCAGATCAACTGGTCTAAAAAGGGGGTCTATTTAAAGGCTAGAGTATACAATTGAGTTTTAAGATGGGACTTAAATGCTTCTACTGAGGTAGCATCTCTAACTGTAACCGGGAGGGCATTCCATAGTACTGGAGCCCCAATAGAAAACACTCTTTAGCCCGCAGACTTTTTTGGGGCTCTGGGAATCACTAATAAGCCGGAGTTCTTTGAACGCAGATTTCTTGCCGGGACATCTGGTACAATACAAGATAGGCTGGAGCTAGACCGTGTTGTATTTTATACGTAAGTAGTAAAACCTTAAAGTCACATCTCAAGTGCACAGGAAGCCAGTGCAGGTGAGCCAGATAGGGGTAATATGATCACACTTTCTTGTTCTTGTCAAGAGTCTAGCACCCGCATTTTGTACCAACTGTAATCTTTTAGATTACAGCTAGACATAGGGAGACCCTAAAATAACACGTTACAGTAATCGAGACGAGACGTAACGAACGCATGAATAATGATCTCACTGGGCTAGTGGACAAAATGGAACGAATTTTAGCGATATTACGGAGATGAAAAAAGGCCGTTTTAGTAACACTCTTAATGTGTGACTCAAACGAGAGAGTTGGGTCGAAGATAATACCCAGATTCTTTACCGAGTCGCCTTGTGTCATTGTTTGGTTGTCAAATGTTAAGGTGGTATTATTAAATAGGTGTCGGTGTCTAGCAGGACCGATAATCAGCATTTCTGTTTTCTTGGCGTTGAGCTGCAAAAAGTTAGCGGACATCCATTGTTTAATGTCATTAAGAAACGCCGCCAGCTGACTACAATCCGGCGTGTTGGTCAGCTTTAGGGGCATGTAGAGTTGATCAAATGAGTTGCGGTTAAAATTAGAGATGTCCGATAATATCGGCCTGCCGATATTATCGGACGATATATGCGTTAAAATGTAATATCGGAAATTATCGGTTTTTTTATTATCGGTATCAGGTTTTTTTTTTGTTGTTTTTTTTGTTTTTGTTTTTTTAAATTAAATCAACATAAAAAACACAAGATACACTTACAATTAGTGAACCAACCCAAAAAACCTCCCTCGCCCATTTACACTCATTCACACAAAAGGGTTGTTTCTTTCTGTTATTAATATTCTGGTTCCTACATTATATATCAATATATATCAATACAGTCTGCAAGGGATACAGTCCGTAAGCACACATGATTGTGCGTGCTGCTGGTCCACTAATAGTACTAACCTTTAACAGTTAATGTTACTCATTTTCATTCATTACTAGTTTCTATGTAACTGTTTTTATATTGTTGTACTTTCTTTTTTATTCAAGAAAATGTTTTTAATTTATTTATCTTATTTTACTATTTTTAAAAAAAAGTACCTTATCTTCACCATACTTGGTTGTCCAAATTAGGCATAATAATGTGTTAATTCCACGACTGCATATATCGGTTGATATCGGTATCGGTTGATATCGGTATCGGTAATTAAAGAGTTGGACAATATCGGAATATCGGATATCGGCAAAAAGCCATTATCGGACATCCCTAGTTAAAATGACTGATGCTAAAAAGACGGGCGATGATGATAAATTGCGAAGGTAGTTTGCCTGCGCCTTTGGATGTAGGCGTGGCATTGCGCAAAACTTTAAACTGATGGTTCGCCACAAAACTTATAATTTGGCTCCACATATTCGTATCTTTATTTTATTTGGTACAAATGATGAGGCTGTCACCCTTGAAGTGCCGGATGGGTCAGTACTTGAGTTGTCCCGATACCAATATTTTGGTACCGAAATGTGTTTGGATACTTTTCGATACAAATCATCATATTGACATAGCACATAGTATCGACTACGTACGGCTCTTGTACTTAGTATCGTTACAGTTGTCTGTGTAGACCCACAGCATTTGTTTACATTGAGGAGGGCTAGCTTGCTGTTAGCGGTGAGCTAATTCATCCTCCTACGGTGTGTAGTGAAGCATGTTTAGCTATTCCCTCGTCCTGCAGGGATGATACTTGTAAGAAACATACTTTATTTGTCGCCATGGAGACGCGGATTAGTGATTTAGAAGCAGCTTAAACTCTGCCGACTGCTAGCTAGCTAACAAAAGCAAGAGCTAAGCACCTCTTGCAATGTTTATAGCTTCAACACTATCGTTAGATACAGTACGTCAATTATTTATTTTCTCTCTCCACTCTGTTTCTGCTTGACAGTACTTTGTGTGCGTTGTCTAACATGCACCGCTGCTTGTTTTACCAGCAATGTAACAACGGCGCGCCGTCATGTCCGGCAAAAAAAAAGTACCAGTATTTTTTTAGATGCAGTATAGTACCGTTTTTAATTCATTAGTACTGCGGTACTTTATTAGTCCCGGTATACTGGACAACCCTGGTCTATACCATTAGCAATCAAACTGTCATTACTTATTTTGATAATCAGATAGATAGATAGATAGATAGATAGATAGTACTTTATTGATTCCTTCAGGAGAGTTCCCTCAGGAAAATTTAAAAGAGACAGATACTAAACTGATCGGCAATGATAACTTGCATAAACATTTTGCCTACGTCGTAGAATGCTGGCGTGGCATGGTGAGCATTGGCACAAATTATGAAAAAGATGACAAAGATGATCTGTCAGTACCTATTAGTACCCGTTCCTAGTGGGCGGAGCCTTGCGGCGAAAACTGCTCCTCGCAATTAACCACCAGGCTGTCATTACGTAACTTAATAAGATCAGATCTCCTTACAAACTACCGTATTTTCCGCACCATAGAGTGCACCGCATTATAAGGCACACTGCCTATGAATTGTCTATTTTCGATCTTTTTTCATATATAAGGCACCAGTTGTGTGATTTATTTTTACCTCATATTTGTTCCCACTACCGCACCTTCAGTTGGAGTCCTTAATCTCGTTATATGCAATTATAATGACAATAAAGTCCATTCTATTCTATTCTATTCTAAAAAGAAGCGTATCGAATACGGTGTCGGCACGGACTACAAAGGCGGACTTGCACAATTTTTCAGGATTTATGCAGATCCCAAATGGAGATCAGCAGGTAGCAGAAGGTAAGAAAAGTTGCTTTCGCATAATATTGCGAAACAAAATGCCAGATAATGTCTTACCTTATACACACACCATAATAATACTTGTATGTTTAATGCACAGACAATCCATCAAGCGGTGCAGATTTATAGCTTACCAAAGTCCTACTAAAACATTTTAATAGATTTTTGAGCGCCGTGTGTAATGTTCTATATTTTTCAATGGAACATGTAAAATGTTGGTGTTGTTTACTTAAGTCATATTGACATCATATTGCAATCTATACTATCTCTTATGTTTGACTGCCATCTACTGGTCACACTTATCATTACATCATGTACCAAATAAAATTGCTTCGAGATCGGTAAGCAAAAACAGAAATATTCCGTACATTAGGCGCACCGGGTTATAAGGCGCACTGTCGAGTTTTGAGAAGAAAAAAAAAGATTTTAAGTGCGCCTTATAGTCCAGAAAATAAGGTAATATGAGGCTTGTAGGTCGGGTCTGATCCATACTTGCCAACCCTCCCGTTTTTAGCGGGAGAATCCCGGAATTCAGCGCCTCTCCCGACAACCTCCCGGCAGAGATTTTCTCCCGACAAACTCCCGGTATTCAGCCGGAGCTGGAGGCCACGCCCCCTCCAGCTCAATGCGGACCTGAGACTGAGTGGGGACAGCCTGTTCTCACGTCCGCTTTCCCACAATATAAACAGCTT
>NC_084744.1:10327090-10367090 GCF_033978785.1 Entelurus aequoreus
AGATTCATCCTCCCGCCGCAATAACAAAACACAAAAGAAAAAAAAAAAAAACATTGCACACTTACTACCGATATAATTGCCCATATGCGTTTGTTGCGCCTCCTTGAAATTCACATTGTTTTCCTTGCGTCTTCATGCAGCAGGTTGTTGTTGATTGCTTAGGTTTTAAAAAAACCCAACACATATTCTGAAATGATGAACATTGTAGCTACATCGACAAACTAATTAAGATATTCTCACTTAAAACAATCATTAACACAAATGAACGATCCATCTTCCATGGCCTCAAACTGCACCTTCAAAAGGTTATTCAAGCACTTGGTAATAAGAGCTTGGTAGAATATGTTTTTTTCCAATCATGTTGGACCGTGTCATACTGATACCATATTATGCAGTACCAGTATCAATTATACTACATTTCAAATTGTGTTGTAACATGTCAGTATATTGGTGCACCATTGTTATATGGGAACTGCATTTTTAATGGAGAAATTTGTTTATCATTAATACAATTTAGCAAAATCAGCTAACAATGGAGATTTGTATACATGCTGTAAGTATAATATAAACAAATAAATATAATATGTAAAGTAGTAACAACATGTAATATTACGGATTTTGCTCATTTTAAGCATACGGCGACGTATTAATTTCCCAGACACATCAGAACGTTCACTTTCCCTTCAACAACAACAACACTACTAGTCATAGCAGACAAATGATGATCCAGAAACTTATATTTCAGATCCTGAATATACGTTTTAGAAACTGTGTGCTGAACAGATGCAGCTTTAGTGAAACACTAAGCATCATGTAGCAGTATTGCTATGTGCTTTGATTGATTGATTGAAACTTTTATTAGTAGATTGCACAGTGAAGTACATATTCCGTACAATTGACCACTAAATGGTAACACCCGAATAAGTTTTTCAACTTGTTCAAGTCGGGGTCCACGTTAATCCAAACAAGTGCTAAACAAGATATACAAATGATCAACATTATAAAACAATCACTTACTGTATAATGTCTGCTCTCACCGGCATAAAGACTGATGGGATTTTTATATCTTCCCGTTTACGTGAAGATATAATCGTAATCCTCACACAGGGTTAAAAAAAGTTTTTATTTTGTGTCTTTCTCACCATTTCCGGGTCTAAGTTGGATGTCAAAGTTGACCAACTTGTGGGTTTGTGTCCACAACCTTCTACTATCTAGCCATGATTTATAATCTAGAATTAACTTTCACCGACTCAGAGGCGATGCAGCAGCTCAATATGTCAATATAGCAGCATAAGCTAGTTAGCGCTCTGATCACGGCGCTGCTAAAAGTAGTCCCTCTGTGTTAGTACTTATAATAATATCGCTAATACATGGTTAATATTCAGGTCACGACATGCACAAGAACCAGTAGGATTTTCCCAATTCTGTGGTATTCGGGATTGACGTGTCAAATTATGTTTCTGGTATCTGCTGGAGCGATCTACCCAGCTTGGGGGTTACTGCCCCGAGTGTGCCGATCGCTACTGGCACCATCGTTGCTTAACACCCCACATTTTCTCTAGATCTTAATTCAGCTTTTGCTATTCCTCCAGGATTCTGTGTTCCTGATGTTGTTATCACTGTTGCAGCTGTCTTCTACTACTTCTTGCGTGTTAGACATCTACACAGCTTGGTTCAATCCTCGCAACCAGCACACGGTGTCCAAGTTAGGGTTGATCAGGGTGATGCTTGAGTCTTCCTGTGGGCGGGGCACTCGGATACGATGTGTTTTGCGGTCTGATTGATTGATCCACAGATACAGTCTGCTTATGGGCACAACTGCCAGCGTCTCATATTGTGATTGAAGCGCCCAACACCAGTTCGTAGTCGATTTAGGGTGACCAATTCCCTGTGGGGTAGTTTGGTTCCAGGTGGCAACATTGTGTTTGTGTGGACTATGAGTTGAGTGAGGCGCAAGTTCTCCATTCTTCGAGGATGTCGTAGTCGTAGCTGGAAAGAGTTGCCGCTTGTCGGTAGAAAGGGCAGCAGTAGGGTAGGCGTGGGCGGTTCAGTTTGGAGTTCTGGACAAGATTGTGTAGGGGTTGTCTTGAGTCCAGTGGGGCTCTGGGGCCGTACTTATCAAGCTTCTTAGAATTACTCCTAAGAAGTCTGCTAAGAGTTGACTGAAGAGTAAATAAATTCTTCGCTGAAAGCTGCAATTAAAAGTTAGTTATCAAGCGTCTTACTCACACTTTCAGCGAAGTGTAGGACTGAATCTTAAGTGTCACACTCAGAGCTGAATTACGACATTACTATGTGCCGTAAACGGAATTTTAGGTGACGTCATTTCTGTGTCCATAGAAATGACCAATCACGGAATGGAATCCGTTGTCTAAGAATAAAGAAATATCTTGGAAATATTTAAGTGGACAATGGGAGTGTATATTTTGACAATAAACTACAAAATAATACAAAACAAACTAGTCCCCGCCGGCACTCACGCTACCGCTCCCTCTCTTCTCTCGCCCACACACTCACTGACGTCACTCACCTCACGGCCACACACATACGCTACTGTCATAACATTTTCTTTCCAATTCATTAATTAGGCAACTAATTTGAAACTGGTGTGGGTGGCTCTATATATACTAGCCCACTGCAGACACATGCAGAAATCAACAAGGAATCGAAAAGTATTAAATCTGTGACAAAAATAATATCCGCTCTGTCTAAACGATACCGTTTGATCAGCTGCTCGTCATCAAAAAAAAAAAAACATTGTTCCGTTCCCTGAACGTTGGCGCACGTCTCTCTCGCCTCAGTGCCATCCCCTGCTGGCAACTCCTAACCACTTAAGACACCTCTGAAGGTCTCTTAAATATCGTGGAGAGTAGGAGTGATTCTTATACTTAAGAACGTTGATAAAAAGCTTTTATTCTTAAGTTTGAGAGTAGGACTAAATTTCGCAAATTCTCAGGACTTAAGTGTAAAATGGCACTCTAAGAAGCTTGATAAGTACGGCCCCTGATTACAAGGCTGTCGGTTCGCATATGCAGGATCTCTGACGGGGTAGGCCGCAGGCAGGCAGTGATAATCCTCAGTCAGTATGTGTCCATGCATTAATATAGTCTGATTTCGCAAATAGTTTGGCTATAAATAAACCTCCTACAACCCATGGAAACACCCTTATCCAATCATGTCCGGTTTCTGAAAAGTCGGACTAACACACTTGGAAACCAGATCTCTTGAGGGGGTGTGTGGGCCGGAGAGGACCCTTTGTGTCTTGCATGCGCCAGTCTCAAGGCGCGGGATAAAACCCGGAAGCAGATACCAATCAATAAAAACGTAGCAACGATCATCATGAAGAGTATACTGTTTGTCACGGTGTGTAGGTGACGAACCCCAATATGCAGAGAAGGCAGGCTTGGCACAAGAAAACATGATTTAATGTTCAAAATAAAGAAAACACAAACCCGGAACTTGAAGACAGGAAACAAGATACCAGGAAAACAGGAACTATGGAAAAAACTAACAGTCCGAAGCATTCAGCTTACAGCTACACTGACATCGACAATCATTAATGACAATACTCCAGCACTGACTGGAGGTCAAAGCAGGTCTAAATAGCAGCTGTGATTGACACCAGGTGTGGCCAGGTGCCAATCAGCCGCAGCTGAGGGGAACAGCGCTCGGGGAGACTAGCAGGAAACTGAACCAAAATAAGAGCGCTTACAGGAAATAAAGACAAAAACCAAAACTAAACTAAACTGTCAGTGACAAACCTGACACTGTTTATTTGCTTCACATATGAAAATAACAGAACATTTTGAAGTGCATCGATGGTAGAAGAAAATAAACTGAGATTTATTTAAGAATCAAAGGAATTGTTAAATGTCGGCTTAATTCGGAGTCCCGAACAAAATACGAATGAGATGGAAGATAATGACGCAGGTATATAAAAGGTGACTAATAAAGTGTACATAAACCTCTTCACGCTGCATTTGTGCGCTCCAAACCGGTTAACTTTCTGCACAACTGGCAAGATAGTCCAGAACAATAGCAACCTTCCTCTGGATATCAGAATGGTCTTTTACTCCGGATTTTAAACTCCTTCCATCAATCCACAGAACCTCATGAGACATTCAAAACTTTTTGTTGCCATGATTTTCGTCAGAAAATTCCTTCGATAAAACTCTTCCGCCGGTCTTTCTTTGCTCCGGACCTGCGTCCGCCCCGTGACATTCTTGGTAGTAGCATCACATTTGTAGTACAATCCAAGACCATTTCTTGGATATGCCTGCTATTTAACATCGACATAGCTATTAGAGACCTAATATTTGTCATCTGTGTCAATATTACAGCAGACATCCCTTAAAACAAGTTTTAAGGATCCGCAGCTGGCTAGTGTGACATCATAGGTCAACCGGAAAATGAATTAATTTAACCTCGCTAAAATTAATTATGTACCCCCCAGTGTACGAGAGGCACATGCCGTATGACCAATAGTCGCATTAGAGAAAGTGCATGGACATTTGGACTATTTGACCCAACTATTTGAGAAATCAGACTAATTTAGTGCATGGAAACGTAGTGAACGTGTCATTGAGCATGCTGTCAAGTTTATGCTGTCTTCTGATGTTTATCCACCACCAATACAATTTATACAGATTTTTAGATGGTTAAAATATCTCGATCTCGACTTGGTTATCCTCAACCAACCTTGGTGATCCCAGTCTCTGATCTAGTCTCTGGTACTTCCAGTCTACATATGGTCCAAATAGATAGATAGAAGATACAATATGCTTTATTTGTCATTATACCCAAAGTTCCAGTACACTGTGCCTCTATTCGACGTCCCACTGGGTCGTGAGTTTTTCCTTGCCCTTATGTGGGCTCTGTACCGCGGATGTCGTTGTGGCTTGTGCAGCCCTTTGAGACACTTGTGATTTAGGGCTATATAAATAAACATTGATTGATTGATTGCATTGATTGACTGTGCCTCTAACTCTGGAAATTTAAGTATGTACCTCAGTTATATTAGAACATGTAATGTGTGTGTATGTCACGGCAAACATTACGATAGCAATGCCCCGTTTTCTATATCAGGGGTTCTTAAGCTTCTTGACCTCGAGGCCCAACTTTTCCACGACATACACTACCGTTCAAAAGTTTGGGGTCACCCAAACAATTTTGTGGAATAGCCTTCATTTCTAAGAACAAGAATAGACTGTCGAGTTTCAGAAGAAAGTTCTCTTTTTCTGGCCATTTTGAGCATTTAATTGACCCCACAAATGTGATGCTCCAGAAACTCAATCTGCTTAAAGGAAGGTCAGTTTTGTAGCTTCTGTAACGAGCTAAACTGTTTTCAGATGTGTGAACATGATTGCACAAGGGTTTTCTAATCATCAATTAGCCTTCTGAGCCAATGAGCAAACACATTGTACCATTAGAACACTGGAGTGATAGTTGCTGGAAATGGGCCTCTATACACCTATGTAAATATTGCACCAAAAACCAGACATTTGCAGCTAAAATAGTCATTTACCACATTAGCAATGTATAGAGTGTATTTCTTTAAAGTTAAGACAACTTCAAAGTTATCTTCATTGAAAAGTACAGTGCTTTTCCTTCAAAAATAAGGACATTTCAATGTGACCCCAAACTTTTGAACGGTTGTGTACTTTCAAATTTGAACACTGAATTAGTAATCCTGCTCTCGATTTTAACCATCTTCAATAATTTTATCCAACTTCCTTACAGTTTAACTGTGTAAACCTTGTCAAATCAACACATGGAAGCATGTGTTGATCACTAAGATTGTCATCAAGGCTTAGTTCAGGCAGATTACCAAAATAAAAAACACATACTAATCAAATATTCGGCCAAAGAAGGGACTCTGATTGAAACTAAGGAAAACATATATATACATAGAATTACGCAGCGCAAAATACAAAAATAAATATGTATGTTTCTTAATTAAACTGTCAATAAAATGTAAGTGCAAAATAAAAATACAGCTTTACCACTTAGTTGTCACGGTGGGGGGGTCGCAGCTTACTGCGAGGTTCGTTCCCCCGGGATGCAGACGGACCACTCCGCCGGACAAGGCGTGCAGGTAAGAACATGATTTAATCTTCAAAATTAAACAAGTACCAAAAACGGAAAACAAGCCAGAGGAAAAACGCGCCGATCGCACTGGACACTAAAACTAACACTTGGCATAGACTAGAGATAAGGAATACTCACGTAAATGTGGCAAGAAGCAAACAATGAAGCCAGGCCGACTGACCGGCAAAGGCAGGCTCAAATAATGCCTCTGATTAGTGCTCGGGGAACAGGTGAGCGTCCCGAACACCAATCAGAGGCAGGTGAAAATAATAAGCAACCATGGTAACTAAAACAAACTCAAGGGTGCACAAAACAGGAACTCAGGGAGTCCAAAACTAACAGAACATAACAAAACATGATCCGGGCCACACATTAGTCATAATTTCTGCACTTAAGAAACTTTTCTATGACTTTAGCTTCAGTCTTCTTTGGCTAATTTTGCCTCATTTATCACTTAAAGCGTGAGCATAGATTTCCTGAATAATTCCTCGATGTGAACACCCGATAAGTACGAAAGAGATGATACTGAATTATCTGCTCAAAGACGCTACCTGGTGGTTGTTTGAGCACACGGCAGCTAGTGCTTGATACATGAACCAACCTCACCCCTTAATGCTTCAGTCCCACGCAGGATTCTCACAGGAATGAGGCAAAAAGTCATCCAGACATACTGTTTGTACAAACAACAATTCAACCTCTTTCACACCTTTGGCAATTTAAATTCTGCAAGTGGTCTCCTGACTCTGAGGCCAACATGCTAACCACTGGGACGTCGTACATCCCGGATGACATAAATGTTCTGTATTCCGGTTTCTACTGAGCTTTGCCTGCTTTTATTTTCCGGGTTTTTTTATTTCCAGTCTCCCTCTACTCGCTGATAATGGGAAAAAAAAGCCAGCTGTATCTATGATATCTATAATAACAAGAATCATCCACCAAGTCATTAACCTTTGTGTGTGTGTGTGTGTGTGTGTGTGTGTGTATGTGTGTGTGTAAAACCAAAGAAAAGCACTGTTGACCCAAGTGTGATGATCACTGGTTTGACAAGGCCCTCGGAGCTTAAAGCGCAGATGGATTATGGATTTATTATTGTGATGGAAACATAATTGATTCTGTGTTTACAGTTGCCGAAGGGAGGACTGAGACTAAACAACAAAATAGGAAAAGACCATACGTTGTAATAACATTGATATGACGGCAACAACAAGAACAACGCACCAAGACTCTTTGTCAACATCGCAGCCTTCTGCTGTGAACAAGGGGATTAACTATTATTGCAGCTCAACAGCATCATTCATAATGTTGACCTTTACATATGTTGGTGTTTGTAGAAGTCGCTTCCCAGCAGTTCCACTGTTAGACACAGCACCAGAGCCAAGCGTGCAGTTTTTAACCAGGTTTCAATGTACATAGATTTTATCAAACGTTTTCTCTCCAGCCCGACACGACTTTTCAGCCACGTCCGTATCCTCTCTCCCTTCCTGCTCCCGGCCGCCGACTGTTAAAGACAACAGATGATTAGATTAGCACGTACCACCTGTGAAATCTAATCACCTGCCAGCTGTGTCTCGCCGTCAGCACATGCCCCGCCCCTATCTAATGGTGCTCGTCCTCAGCACCATAGACAGAGGCGGTGACCTTTGCTCCTGCAGGCACGCTGGCCACACCTCCCTCCACAGTGTTATTTCTATGTTTGGATGAAAGGCTAAAAAACATATATGAAAATGTAGCTAATCTTTAGCAGGGACCACCCCTTTAAACATAAACATACATAAATACTAAGAATGTGAATCTTTTGGCACCTAACATTTCGATCGAATTCTTATTCCTGGAGTGACGATCCGATTCAGAATCAGTTTTAGATTCAAACCGATTCTCACAATGTATTATTTGGTGTAATAATTATAATGAAACCTATTTCAAAATAGGTTACAGGCTAGAAAAGCTCCTTCTAGTTGCATGGCGATGGCCTAAACACATCTTTCTTAAATGTGATACTCATAACATTTTTTACTAATAAATACACTAATAGGGTAAGAGTAATTAAATCAGAAAAACATAAGAAAAACAATGAACTTAAAAATATTCAGCAAGTACTCAGAAGCCATCAGTGACAAATCTAGTGACTATTTTTTTCTTTAGATACTTTAGACGACAAAGCGGTTTAGACAAAGCAAAACATACCAATATTTTGGTACTGTTACCAGTTCCAAAATGTACTTCGATACTTTTCAAAATAAAGGAGACCACAAAAAAATGTCATTATCGGCTTTATTTTAACAGAAAATCTTACGTTACATTGAGCATATGTTTCATCAAGCGTTGGGATTGGGGGTTAAATCACCAAAAATGATTCCGGGGCGCGGCCACCGCTGCAGCTCACTGCTCTCCTCACCTCCCAGGGGGTGATCAAGGGTGATGGGTCAAACGCAGAGAATAATTTCGCCACACCTAGTGCGTGTGTGACAATCATTGGTACTTTAACTTAACTTAACTTAACTTATTGCACTCAAAGAACAATTATAGACGATTAAAATACAATTTAATAGTAATTTCAAATATTGGGCTTTTCTTATTGCACTCAAAGAACAATTTACAACTTTATATATTACATTAGTCTGCCATTATGGAAGATTATGTCAGAAAACAATATGAAATTTATTGGGGTTCTATTAAATGCTTGCATGATTATTGTTGCCACTCTTGGTCTGTGCTTTAAGAAAAATAAAATCATTAGTAAATACTAAAAACAATCCTATGGGTAAACCTACACAGATAAGCAAGTAAGGCACACAATGTTAAAGATGAAACACAAATTGGAATTTGTTGAATAATTCTATCATTTCACTTGCCTTAGTCTACGTGGGCGGTTTTGACTGCGCTAATAAATGGCAACAAGCCAACCAGCTGTGTGTGTGTGTCTCGACTCTAAATGTGCACAGCTGGGGAGCTTGTTTAATTACATTATTTGTCGCTCTGTAAACGTCTTGTGCAGACCTGAATGCTTATTGAAAGGTTTAGCTATGTTTGAAGCAAAGGTGGTGTGACTGTATTGCCACCTTTGGCGAGGCACGTCTTAAGTATATTATCGCACGTTGTTGCGATAATATACTGTACAACCCTTTAGCAAAGGTGGTGTGACTGTATTGCCACCTTTGGCGAGGCACGTCTTAAGTATATTATCGCACGTTGTTGCGATAATATACTGTACAACCCTTTAGCAAAGGTGGTGTGACTGTATTGCCACCTTTGGCGAGGCACGTCTTAAAGCAGCGCTGCGCTTCCATGTTTAAAATGTCATCTTTTCGTTAGCTTTGAAGCCTAAGTACCTCCATATTGCGCTTCATGCACACTCTTTATTGACCAGTAGAACTGCTGTTTTTTGCCATTCTTCCTCTCCACACTGTTTCTGCTTGCTTTCGCTCTGTGTGTGCGTTTTGACACACTCAAATGCGCTTTGTCTCTGTAGTCTACGTCTATTGTTTTTAATTCATTAGTACCGCTCTACTTTATTAGTACCGGTATACTGTACAACCCTTTAACATACTAAATATTTATTAGTACTGGTATACTGTACAAGCCTTTAACATACTACATGTTTATTAGTACTGGTATACTGTACAACCCTTTAACATACTACATGTTTATTAGTACTGGTATACTGTACAACCCTTTAACATACCACATGTTTATTAGTACTGGTATACTGTACAAGCCTTTAACATACTACATGTTTATTAGTACTGGTATACTGTACAACCCTTTAACATACTACATGTTTATTAGTACTGGTATACTGTACAACCCTTTAACATACTACATGTTTATTAGTACTGGTATACTGTACAAGCCTTTAACATACTACATGTTTATTAGTTCTGGTAAACTGTACAACCCTTTAACATACTAAATATTTATTAGTACTGGTATACTGTACAAGCCTTTAACATACAACATGTTTATTAGTACTGGTATACTGTACAACCCTTTAACATACTACATGTTTATTAGTACTGGTATACTGTTCAACCTTTAACATACTACATGTTTATTAGTACTGGTATACTGTACAACCCTTTAACATACTACATGTTTATTAGTACTGGTATACTGTACAACCCTTTAACATACTACATGTTTATTAGTGCTGGTATACTGTACAAGCCTTTAATATACTACATGTTTATTAGTACTGGTATACTGTACAAGCCTTTAACATACTACATGTTTATTAGTACTGGTATACTGTACAACCCTTTAACATACTACATGTTTATTAGTACTGGTATACTGTACAAGCCTTTAATATACTACATGTTTATTAGTACTGGTATACTGTACAAGCCTTTAACATACTACATGTTTATTAGTACTGGTATACTGTACAACCCTTTAACATACTACATGTTTATTAGTACTGGTATACTGTACAAGCCTTTAATATACTACATGTTTATTAGTACTGGTATACTGTACAAGCCTTTAACATACTACATGTTTATTAGTACTGGTATACTGTACAACCCTTTAACATACTAAATATTTATTAGTACTGGTATACTGTACAAGCCTTTAACATACAACATGTTTATTAGTACTGGTATACTGTACAAGCCTTTAACATACTACATGTTTATTAGTACTGGTATACTGTACAAACCTTTAACATACTACATGTTTATTAGTACTGGTATACTGTACAACCCTTTAACATACAACATGTTTATTAGTACTGGTATACTGTACAACCCTTTAACATACTACATGTTTATTAGTACTGGTATACTTTACAAGCCTTTAACATACTACATGTTTATTAGTCCCGGTATACTGTACAACCTTTAACATACTACATGTTTATTATACTGTACAACCCTTTAACATACTACATGTTTATTAGTACTGGTATACTGTACAACCCTTTAACATACTACATGTTTATTATACTGTACAACCCTTTAACATACTACATGTTTATTAGTACTGGTATACTGTACAACCCTATAACATACTACGTTTTGAAACGGGAGCTTTTCCAAGCCCGTTGTTACTAGGGGTGCACAATTTTTTTAAATTTACATTCGAATCGCGATTCTTATTCATTCTGATTCAAAATGTATTCGTAATTTTTAAAATTGTATAAATTATTTTCTTTATAAGAATCCATTTTTAAAAATACATTTTTAGGCCATCTTCATGCAACCAGAAGGAGCTTTCCTAACCTGTAACCTGTTTTGAAAAAGTTTAATTCTAATGATTATACCAAATAATGCAATCGATTTGTATCGAGAATCCTGTAGGATCGGGAATCGATTCTGAATCTAATTGTCAACCGAGTTGTTACCCCTTCAAAGCATTCAGGAGGACAGTATCACAAGGTAGAAACACGGCAACACCACCTTGACAAAGTAGAACCTATAATTACACAATATTTCATATTAGGAAGATGCCAACACCGCCCAAAAACATGTTTTTTGGACAAAATGTTTCATAATCACAAATCCTAAATAGTGCATTTCTTCTTTTCGCCACATTGATGATATTTGTTGCTTCTATTGAACCACTCATCAGTCCATCCACTCTTCCATCTACAAAACCCAAAACCAGTGAAGTTGGTTTTGGGTTTTCCAGTTCGAACTGGAAAACATTATATTTTGCAAATATTAGCTCATATGGAATTTGATGCCTGCAACATGTTTAGAAAAAGCTGGCACAAGTGGCCAAAAAGGGGATGATCATCAAACACTTATTTGGAACATCCCACAGGTGAACAGGCTAATTGGGAACAGGTGGGTGCCATGATTGGGTATAAAAGCAGCTTCCATGAAATGCTCAGTCATTCACAAACAAGGATGGGGCGAGGGTCATCACTTTGTCAACAAATGCTTGAGCAATTTGTTTAAGAACAACATTTCTCAACCAGCTATTGCAAGGAATTTAGGGATTTCACCATCTACGGTCCGTAATATCATCAAAGGCTGAAAACCCACATTGAATGCCCGTGACCTTCGATCCCTCAGGCATCAAAAAGCGACATCAGTGTGTAAAAAAAATATGACCACATGGGCTCAGGAACACTTCAGAAAACCACGGTCAGTAACTGCAGTTTGTCGCTACATCTGTAAAAGCAAGTTAAAACTTTACTATGCGAAGCCAAAGCCATTTATCAACAACACCCAGAAACGCCGCCAGCCTCGCTGGGCCCGAGCTCATCTAAGATGGACTGATGCAAAGTGTAAAAGTGTTCTGTGGTCTGACGAGTCCACATTTCAAATTGTTTTTGGAGATTGTGGACATTGTGTCCTCCGGAACAAAAAGGAAAATAATCATCTGGATTGTTATAGGCGCAAAGTTCAAAAGCCAGTGTATTAGTGACCAAGGCATGGGTAACTTACACATCTGTGAAGCTACCATTAATGCTGAAAGGTACATACAGGTTTTGGAGCAACATATGTTGCCATCCAAGCAACGTTATCATGGACGCCCCTGCTTATTTCAGCAAGACAATGCCAGGCCACATTCTGCACGTGTTACAACAGTGTGGCTTCATAGTACAAAAGTGCGGGTACTAGACTGGCCTGCCTGTAGTCCAGACGTGTCTCCCATTGAAAATGTGTGGCGCAATTTGAAGCCTAAAATACCACAACGGAGACCCCCGGACTGTTGAACAACTTAAGCTGTACATCAAGCAAGAATGGGAAAGAATTCCACCTGAAAAGCTTCAAAAATGTGTCTCCTCAGTTCCCAAACGTTTACTGAGTTTTGTTAAAAGGAAAGGCCATGTAACACAGTGGTAAAAATGCCCCTGTGCCAAGTTTTTTGCAATGTGTTGCTGCCATTAAATTCAAAGTTGATGATTATTTGCAAAAAAAAAATACGTTTCTCAGTTCGAACATTAAATATCTTGTCTCCGCAGTCTATTCAATTGAATGTAAGTTGAAAAGGATTTGCAAATCATTGTATTCTGTTTTTATTTACGATTTAACAATTTGCCAACTTCACTGGTTTTGGGTTTTGTACCTTAATCCTTCCACCCAGCTAACAAACAAAACTCCTAAGTAAAGTACAATATTGAAAAAATATATATAAATACATAAAGATCTTCAGTCTAAAATTTTGGTAACCTTGTTGAATAAATTAGCGCAACAAAAATCAGGAAAATCGGGAAGTAGTTGCAGAAATTGTGAATCAAATTTCCTCACAGTCACAGTTTCATGCATAAATAAATGTCATTTTCATCTATAATACATGCTAGTGAGAGACACAACTATGGGGAAGCTATCCAAACACTTTACATAACTGAGTTATGGAGGTAATTTGTTACCTCTGCCAGGAGGTTATGCAATCATTGCCATTGGTGTGTCAGTCAGTCAGCAAAATGACTCAAAAATATCATTTTATTCTTTGCTTTTTTAGATACAACCTCTGTCATTTCATCTTTATCTTATCGTTTGTATTGTCATTTGTTTTTAATGCATAATGTGTACATCTTTTTGTGAGAGATACGTCAATTCACCCCAAGAAGACGAGTGAAGTATATTTCGGTCCAAAAAGTTATCGCCGTATTTTCTTGAAACTAATAGGAATTGTCCAAAATGGGATTCGTTTTTAAGTCTGATCATTTCTACTATGCTACCTTACATTTACGTGTCTGTGGGTGTGTGCCTGCTAGCGGCCCCACAGAGACAAAGATTGTGGCGACACACAGGAAAGTTTACTCTGTTTCTTACATTCGGCTATAGATGGATCAAAACGTTTTGGGCGGATCTACCTTTTTAAGGAATGTCAATAATGGGATAAGGAACTGGTTATTGCATTTTGGGGCTGATCCAGATCTCTGTCTGGATTCAGTGCTTTACTGAAAGTCTATTCAGGTGTACTGGAGAGGAGGCTACGCCAGATAGTCGAACCTCGGATTCAGGAGGAACAGTGTGGTTTTCGTCCTGGTCAGCCCTTTGAGACACTTGTGATTTAGGGCTATATAAATAAACATTGATTGATTGATTGATTGGTCCTGGAACTGTGGACCAGCTCTATACTCTCAGCAGGGTCCTTGAAGGTGCATGGGAGTTTGTCCAAACAGTCTACATGTGCTTTGTGGACTTGGAGAAGGCATTCGACCGTGTCCCCCGGGGAGTGCTCAGAGAGTATGGGGTATCGAACTGTTTGATTGTGGCGGTCCGCTCCCTGTATGATCAGTGTCAGAGCTTGCTCCGAAATGCCGGCAGTAAGTCGGACATTTCCAGTGAGGGTTGGACTGCGCCAAGGCTGCCCTTTGTCACCGATTCTGTTCATAACTTGTATGGACAGAATTTCTAGGCGCAATCAGGGCGTTGAGGGGATCCGGTTTGGTGGCTGCAGGATTAGGTCTCTGCTTTTTGCAGACGATGTGGTCTGATGGCTTCATCTGGCCAGGATCTTCAGCACTGGATCGGTGCGCAGTCGAGTGTGAAGCGACTGGGACAAGAATCAGCACCTCCAAGTCTGGTTGGGGAAGAGATCTTGCCCCAAGTGGAGGAGTTCAAGTACCTCAGAGTCTTGTTTACGAGTGAGGGAACAGTAGATCGTGAGATCGACAGGCGGCGTCTTCAGTAATGCGGACACTGTATCGATCTGTTGTGGTGAAGAAGGAGCTGAGCCGGAAGGTAAAGCTCTCAATTTGCCGGTCGATCTACATTCCCATCCTCACCTAATGTCATGAGCTTTGGGTTATGACCGAAAGGACAAGATCACAGGTAGAAGCAGCCGAAATGGGCTCTCCCTTATAGATAGGGTGAGAAGCTCTGTCAAGCCGCTGCTCCTCCACATCGAGAGGTTCGGGCATCTGGTCAGGATGCCACCCGGAAGCCTCCCTAGGGAGGTGTTTAGGGCACGTCAGACCGGTTGGAGGCCACGGGGAAGACCCAGGACACGTTGGGAAGACTATATCTGCCGGCTGGCCTGGGAACGTTTCGGGTTCCCCATGGAGGAGCTGGACAAAGTGGCTGGGGAGAGGGAAGTCGGTGCTTCTGGAAGAAAATGGATGGATGGACCATTGGGTGGTAGGGCCTGGCGGAGTAATTTTTTAGTTGCGTTTTTTTTTACTGCCAGTTTTCCCGAGAGCCCAAATCAGAACAACGGGAGACATAGGAATGAGTACCGTTCACATGTGAACCAATTCCAACAAATTCTCGGTTTCTGAGAATTGATACAAATTTGCGGTACTTTTGTGTGTTAATAAATGGTACTTGTTTGATAATGAAGTTGTATTTTTTATTGAAGTCGTTTAAAAATGAGCTGATAACTGATAACTGTCCTGTTCAGCTGTCACATCTTCTTTTTCTTATAACATTTGAGTCTCATTTGAAATGTAGCTCCTGATGTACTGTACAGAGTAAGTTTTATGTTGATAGCTATCTTCCCCTGAGTTAAGTTCTTTGTGAAGTTGTTCCCTAGCCTGCCGTGTCCTCTGCACCAACGTTCCCTCTAAGGTGCGCGCCTCTACAATTGCGCACTGCTCAAGCGTCCTCTGCGCACGGCAAATCTATGCCACGCACAAAATCAAATAAAAAAATAAATAAGTGCATAACAATTTTTGACACGACACGGACACCACAGAGAAAACAGTTTTCGTCATCATTGTTCAAATATTGTAACGTCTGTCGAGACGCTTTGAGGACATGAATTCCATCGATCACCTTACTGAGCAAAACTCTTTATTGTCGGCCATAAACACATCACCAAAACATTAGTAAAAACAATTATATCTAGCAAAACTGGTCATTTTCTGCAGTACAAACCAGACCAAAAGCAACTTTGTTATATCAACAGCAGCCGCTCGCTCTTTCTCACTTGCGCCAACACATGCACATATGGCACTTAGCCAGTGATGCGTTTACAGCCACACAAAAAGTCGGACAACTCCAACACCACACATAAAGTGTCATTCCAGGTCGTTACACTATGATTTACCAATCAAATGTGTGTTTTTTCTAGTGTCATTTATTAGGAATCTTAATTTATAAATAGTAATCATGAAATGCTGTTAGTATATTAAATAAATACTAATAAAAATATATTTTTTACAAACAGGAAGTTGCAGGAATGTACACATCATCCCCTGCTTACATCTCATTGTGCAACATGTGAATTTTTTAATTGGGAACTAAATGCAATGTCTGAAAGGGGTACAAATTATTTCCAAAGCAGGACCTCCACCCAGACAAACAATACAAGTACACAGTTCATGAAAAACTATATTTTTTGTTATGGTCATTGTAAGTGGGCCTAAACACTTATATTAGAAAATAACCTCATGGAAATGACTGCTGTCATTTGATTATAATAATAAGAGAATGTTGTCTGTCTATCTGTCTTGGCCTTGCGATGAGGTGGGGACTTGTCCAGGGTGTACACCGCCTTCCGCCCGAATGCAGCTGAGATAGGCTCCAACAACCCCCACGACCCCGAAAGGGACAAGCGGTAGAAAATGGATGGATGGATGGAGATTGAACTTGTTATTTAGTCAGGTTTGGGACAGGTGTGCTGCTGGTGTAGCCACAGTGTGCACGTCTGATGTTGCTCACATGGGCTCCACTCAATGCTCAGGGAGTTTTTGCATTTGCTCACACACATGAAAAATTAGAGGGAACATTGCTCTGCACGTAGATCTGTTTGTACATTGTTGCTTTCATCCTTGGAATAAATATGAATTCCTACCTTGAGAACACGACCGTCGCAGCAATGCGACAGCAGTTGCATTACCAAGACATTAGTTGGTAGTACTGTATAGGCTGTCTATTGTATGTTGTCTAACATGCAGTATGTTGCTCCCTACAAAGTGTTTATACAGTAAGTATTGTGCTTATTACACACCAGCGATTGGATGAAGTGAAGTGACTTTGTCAAACACGGTGTAAATTAGCATCAAGCTAGCACATTTTGTTTAGTTCAGTTCAGTTTCAGTTTATTTGGAACATGCATACGATACAATCTCATGCATCACATATTTCCAGTTGTTTCATTACAGCACGTCCGAAAAGGAGTAGGAAGAAGCAGAGCTTATTTAATCCTACCTCTTTTCATTCCATAGCAATTGTATCCCATTTCCTTGTTCTCTGTAACAGAACATAAATAATCTTTATCTAAAAAAAAAAGGGTTCAAGATGTTCATCAAAATTGTTCTTCTGTGTACTTTGTGAACACTTGTAGTTTGAACAGTGTCTTAAACTGGATCATATTGGTGCTGTGTTTGATTTCTTTGGTTAATCCATTCCATAATTTAATTCCACTAAGGATATACTCAATGTTTTAAGTGTTGTACGAGCATACACATGTTTTTAAATTAGATTTTCCTCTAAGGTTATATTTCTCCTCTTTTGTTGAGAAGAATTGTTGAACATTCTTGGCTAGCAAGTTATAGTTTTCTTTATACATAATTTTAGATGTGTGCAAATTCACCAAATTGTTGAATTTCAATAATTGTGATTTAATAAATAGAGGGTTTGTATGTTCTCTATATCCAACAATATGTATTATTCTAATTGATCTCTTTTGTAACACCATTAGTGAATGAAGTGTAAATTTGTTGTTGTTTCCCCATATTTCTGCACAATAACTCAGATATGTAACACTAGCGAGCAGTAGAGAATATGAAGTGACTTTTGGTCCAGAACATGTTTTGCTTTATTCATTATTAATGTGTTTCTTGCTACTTTATGTTGTTTGTATTTTACATGAGGTATCCAGTTCATTTTATTATCTACTATTACACCCAAAAATGTGTTCTCTTTTACCCTTTCAATGTCTACTTTGTCTATCTGTAATTGTGTTCTACTGTTACCAAATAGCATTATTTTAGTTTTACTGAGATTCAAAGAGAGTCTGTTTTTGTCAAACCATCTTTTTAATTTGTTAATTTCTTCTGTTATTATTTGTATTTGTGTGTTCTCTCCTGGACAGAACACAGTTGTCTGCAAATAGTACTAACTTTAAGTCCTTTGTACTAGGGATGTCCGATAATGGCTTTTTTGCCGATATCCGATATTCCGATATTGTCCAACTCTTAATTACCGATTCCGATATCAACCGATACCGATATACACAGTCGTGGAATTAACACATTATTATGCCTACTTTTGTTGTGATGCCCCGCTGGATGCATTAAACAATGTAACAAGGTTTTCCAAAAAAATCAACTCAAGTTATGGAAAAAAATGCCAACAATGGCACTGCCATATTTATTATTGATGTCACAAAGTGCATTATTTTTTTTAACGTGCCTCAAAACAGCAGCTTGAAATTTGGGACATGCTCTCCCTGAGAGAGCATGAGGAGGTTGAGGTGGGCGGTGTTGGGGGTTTTGGGGGGTTGATGTGGAGGGGGGAGGGGGGGCTAGGGGGGTGTATATTGTAGCGTCCTGGAAGAGTTAGTGCTGCAAGGGGTTCTGGGTGTTTGTTTTGTTGTGTTTATGTTGTGTTACGGTGCGGATGTTCTCCCGAAATGTGTTTGTCATTCTTGTTTGGTGTGGGTTCACAGTGTGGCGCATATTTGTAACAGTGTTAAAGTTGTATATACGGCCACCCTCAGTGTGACCTGTATGGCTGTTGACCAAGTATGATTTGCATTCACTTGCGTGTGTGAAAAGCCGTAGATATTATGTGATTGGGCCGGCACGCAAAGGCAGTGCCTTTAAGGTTTATTGGCGCTCTGTACTTCTCCCTACGTCCGTGTACACAGCGGCGTTTTAAAAAGTCATACATTTCACTTTTTGAAACCGATACCGATAATTTTGAAACCAATACCGATAATTTCCGATATTACATTTTAAAGCATTTATCGGCCGATAATATTGGATATCTCTACTTTGTAGAATGTCGTTTATATAAAGATTGAACCATTTTGGTCCAAGTATTGATCCCTGAGGTACGCCACGAAATACAAAGAGTAGAGCATTGCATTGTTTAAAGGGAGTTTGGCTGAGTCCGCCCTGAGTGCTGCTTGAATGATTCTTTCCTTGAGTCGGTGTTTAGTCACGTGCAACAAAGGTATCAAAATGTGGCACTGTTTGTTTTCACGTGACTCGATATCCGGTAGCACGGAAGGAATTTCAGTCGGTGCCTCTAAAAGCGCCCATTTTCAAACCCATATTTTATGTTGTACAACTTTAACCAACTCATGGCCATGTTTGTGCTTACAGAGATCCTGAGTGGTGGCGTATATGTTGACCAAAACAAGTTCCTGTGTCACGCAGACACCATTCATTGGCAGGACATTGTCAAGAACTCAGGCGTGTACCCGGTGGTGGTGCCCAGCAACAGCAGTGGAACATGTGAGTACAACTTCATGCTCAACAAAAGATAGGTAGACTTGTTACTGTGCAGTTCATCTTTTGAAATTAGAACCAGCTGGAAGTACCGTATTTTTCCTACTACAAGGCGCACTTAAAATCCTTTAATTTTCTCAAAAATCGACAGTGCACCTTATAACCCGGTGCGCCTAATGTACAGAATAATTCTGGTTGTGCTTACTGACCTCGAAGCAATTGTATTTGCTACATGGTGTAATAATAAGTTTGACCAGTAGATACACATACGAGATAAGTGGAGACTGCAATATGACGCCAGTAAACAACACCAACACTTTAAATGTTCCATTACACACGGCACTCAAAAATCTGTCAAGATGTTTTAGTATGACTTTGAAGCCGCACCGCTTGGTGGATTGTCGGCCCATTACAAGTATTACTATGGTGTGTGTATAAAGACCGCACAATAGCACCTATTAGCAGACATATTACCTGCCGATTTGTTTCACAAAATTATGCAAAATCTACTTTTCTTACCTTCTGGTACCTGCTGATGTGTATTTGGGATCTGCATAAGTCCTGAAAATTTGCGCATGTCCGCCACTGTAGTCCGTGGCGATAATGTATTCAATAAGCTTCTTCTTTTTCAATCGATCAATCAATGTTTATTTTTATAGCCCTAAAACACATGTGTGTCAAAGGGCTGCACAAGCCACAACGACACCCTCGGTTCAGAGCCCACATAAGTAGCAAGGAAAAACTCACAACCCAGTGGGATGTCATTGTGAATGACTATGAGAAACCTTGGAGAGGACCGCAGATGCGTCGCTAGTGGACAATATGGAACAAATTTTAGCGATATTACGGAGATGAAAGAAGACCGTTTTAGTAACACTAAAACACTTTCATTATTTTCTTGTTATGGGACATTCACCCTGCGCTGTTGCCATTTCTAATATAAAGTAGTGTGAAGTTCTAACTTATATCTCGCTATGGAAGCGCTAAAAACTACCAATTTACATAATTCACCCACAGAACTTTAGTTATTAGAGAGTTCCGGTCGGACGGTTTTCCACGGGACACATTTCCGGCATTGTTTGTTGCACTAGTGAGCCACGGATGAGGAGATGCTGCTCCGTTATTGAAGTCAAGTCTGAATGTCATTAAAACAGTTAGCTCCATCTTTTGACACTTCTTTCACTCCCGTCCTTACAACAAATCCTTTCATTTTCTCAAAAATCGACAGTGCGCCTTTTAACTTGGTGCGCCTAATGTAATGATTCTGTACATTAGGCGCAACATCAGTAAGCACAACTTTGGTAAGTTGTGCTTACTGATCTCTAAGCTATTTTATTTGGTACATGGTGTCATGATAAGTGTGACCAGTAGATGGCAGTCAAACATAGGAGATACGTGTAGACTGCAGTATAACGCCAGTAAACAACACCAAAACTTTAAATATTCCACTGAGAATATAGCACATTACACACAGGGCTCAAAAATCTGTCAAAATCTTTTAGTATGACTTTGGGAAGCTTATGGTATTTTTTTTTTTTTTTGTCATAAAGAAATACAATCAATGTGTGCTTACGGACTGTATCCCTGCAGACTGTATCGATCTTTATTGATATACAATGTATATATTGTGTTTTTTATGTTGATTTAATAAAAATAAAAAATATATATATAATAATAATTTCCAATCGGTCCACGGACCGGTGGTTGGGGACCACTGATGTAGACCACAAGGAATTTTTTTCTATTTAGAAAAAAATCATAATATGGCCCCTTTATTGCGCGTTTTAATCCGGTGCGCCTTTTAAATTAAAGTTAAAGTACCAATGATTGTCACACACACAGTAGGTGTGGTGAAATTTGTCCTCTGCATTTGACCCATCCCCTTGTTCACCCCCTGGAAGGTGAGGGGAGCAGTGGGCAGCAGCGGTGCCCCGCCCGGGAATCATTTTTGGTGATTTAACCCCCAATTCCAACCCTTGATGCTGAGTGCCAAGCAGGGAGGTAATGGGTCCCATTTTTATAGTCTTTGGTATGACTCATTCAGTGTTTGAACTCACAACCTACCGATCTCAGGGCGGACACTCTAACCCAGGGGTCACCAACGCAGTGCCCGCGGGCACCAGGTAGCCCGTAAGGACCAGATGAGTAGCCCGCCGGCCTGTTCTAGAAATAGCTCAAATAGCAGCACTTACCAGTGAGCTGCCTCTATTTTTTAAAATGTATTTATTTACTTGCAAGCTGGTCTCGCTTTGCCCGACATTTTTAATTCTAAGAGAGACAAAACTCAAATAGAATTTGAAAATCCAAGAAAATATTTTAAAGACTTGGTCTTCACTTGTTTAAATGAATTCATTATTTTTTTTTACTTTGCTTCTTATAACTTTCAGAAAGACAATTTTAGAGAAAAAAATACAACATTAAAAATGATTTTAGGATTTTTAAACACATATACCTTTTTACCTTTTAAATTCCTTCCTCTTCTTTCCTGACAACTTAAATCAATGTTCAAGTAAATTTATTTTTTTTATTGTAAAGAATAATAATTTAATTCTTCATTTTAGCTTCTGTTTTTTCGACGAAGAATATTTGTGAAATATTTCTTCAAACTTATTATGATTAAAATTCAAAATAATTAATCTGGCAAATCTATAAAAATCTGTAGAATCAAATTTGAATCTTATTTCAAAGTCTTTTGAATTTCCTTTAAAATTTTTGTTCTGGAAAATCTAGAAGAAATAATGATTTGTCTTTGTTAGAAATATAGCTTGGTCCAAATTGTTATATATTCTAACAAAGTGTACATTGGATTTTAACCTATTTAAAAAATGTCATCAAAATTCTAAAATTAATCTTAATTAGAAAAAATTACTAATGATCCATAAATAATTTTTTTAAATTTTTTCAAAAAGATTCAAATTAGCTAGTTTTTCTCTTCTTTTTTTCGGTAGAATTTTGAATTTTAAAGAGTCGAAATTGAAGATAAACTATGTTTTAAAATTTAATTGTCATTTTTTTCGTGTTTTCTCCTCTTTTAAACCGTTCAATTAAGTGTAAATATCATTAATTATTAATAATAACATAGAGTTAAAGGTAAATTGAGCAAATTGGCTATTTCTGGCAATTTATTGAAGTGTGTATCAAACTGGTAGCCCTTCGCATTAATCAGTACCCAAGAAGTAGCTCTTGCTTTCAAAAAGGTTGGTGACCCCTGCTCTAACCACTAGGCCACTGAGTAGGTTTTTTGTATGAAAAAAGACCTGACGAGACCCGCTCATCGGCTGTGCGCCTTATAATCCGGTGCTCCCTCTGGTCCGTAAAATACGGTACTCGGATTGAAGTGATTCAATAAGATCCCTGAACTGACCCCTTGTTCTAACCCCTGCATGTTTTTTTTTTATTCCTGTGTTGCTCAAGCTGTTTGGCATTTAAATCTCTTTCCGTGTTTTGCTACCTTGTATAATTCGCTACAAACACCTGAAAACACTTTAGACCGTCACTGACAATTTGTCATGTGAGGGAGTTCAGACTTTCAGCGTTTAATAAAAGCTCGACTTCACAGGCCAAGTGACTCCAAGGAGAACAATAATAGAAATAGCAATGCAGCGCAGGTTTTCCACACTCGGCACTGCGAGACAACAACTTACGGCTCACTGTCATTTAGATTGTCTTTTGTACGCCGATTTAATGCATTCAACCTCACTCGAGCACCGTCAAAGTACGCTACAGGGAGCCAGGCCGAAAAATGAGTGGGAAAAAGACAGTGAAAGGCTGTAGAAGAACAAAGTGAGACCGTGTTTGGCATTAAGTGCAAGAACCACAGCGGGACGATGGATTAGGGAGGGTGGATGGAGGATGAAAGAGATGAAGTGTGCAGTGGAGAGGTGCACATATGAGTAAGAAGAGGAGGGCGGAAAATGGAGACTCGTGTTGGGGAGTAGAGCAAGTCTCAGTGCTAATAGCTCTCATCTGGAGAGGCTGATGGACAGAGGACAGCACTCCTGCACTTAACCAGGCTCATGTCCCTCACACTCAATTACCAGGCAGTCAATTAAGCTCTCCACAAGCACACAAAATGTCACTGACTAGTGCTTTGAGGGTGTGACGCACATTTCTTCTTTGTCGCTTTCATCTCAGCCTCTATGCAGGTTTAATGCCAAGGGGGAGTTGAAAAGAATCTATCCAGTGTGTCATCATGCTTTGACAAATGCAACCTTTTACCTCAACTTGTACCAACCCAAACAGAAACAATAAGCCATTGTTGTTGCCGAAAATACGTATTCCCGCATAATTCTGAATATATTTCTGTGGTTCCAGGATACTCTGTTAAAAGACATTTACTAACACTGGAAGACTCTGTTTAATCTCTCCTGTCCTGCTCCAAGTATTTGTTTATCAAAACTTGAACTGATCCTGCTTGCAGGCGTACACACCTGGGCTCAACATTTACAAGCCATTTAAATTGCACATTTTTTGGAATTGTGTCTATCGTTCACAATCATTATGAGAGACAAAAATACACGTGTCTTTTTATTTTTTATTTTTAGGATTTTAAAGATGATAAACCAGACCTGGGCATTCTGCGGGCCGCATCCGGCCCTTTGTACGTCCCTGTCCGGCCCGCGTGAGGCCAATCATAAATTACAAAATACATTTTAAAAAAGTATCTATTTCGAGTGTGCAATACAACGGTGCTGCTTTTGTTTTGAAAAGCGTTATTTGTATTACTTCCGTGTGGACGTACGCTCGTGCACGCAGCGGCAATCACAAATTACAAAATAAATTTTAAAAAACATCTATGTCGTGCGTGCAATACAAGTGTTCTGCTTTTATTTTGAAAAGTGTTATTTATGGGCGTATGTCCTGTGAGTGAAGGCGCACAGCGACAAGTGATACCCGGTCCGCCCGGTTATCCCCGAGATGCTAAAAAAAGAAAAGGTGATGACGAATGACGTGTTTTCAACAAGACATGGACTGCCAAGTAAAGGTAAAGCCGTGTGCTTAATTTGTGGTACACAAATTGCTGTGTTTAAAGAATATAGTGTAACGACCTGCTGAAGTTGATGTTGTCTTCTTGAGTTGCGTAAATGAGGAGTGAGGATGGACGTGCGTGTGAAAGGAACGAGATAAGTTGAGCTGTGTTAGTATCGCTTGCTCAATAAAAGTTTAAAAAGAGCATCAGACTTGGTGTGCACTTCTTCTGGACGCTACAATTGGTGGCAGAAGTAAAACTTTGCGCATACTACGCTGCTTGTGTGCTCAGCCTGCTACGTCATCGGGAGGTAGTGCCATGTGAGGAGCTCGCCGCAAAAAGAGAGAGAGAGAGAGAGAGAGAGAGAGTGTCTACAGGTGCAGTGCACGCTGCTTGCCATGGGGGAATTCCGCCCTCAATGACTCCCAGGTTTGATGGCAAGGCGAACTGGGAGGCATTTCATCCCACTTCTGACACCAATTGTAGCGTCCAGAAGAAGTGCACACCAAGTCTGACGCTCTGTTTAAACTTTTATTGAGCAACCTATACTAACACAGCTCAACTTATCCCGTTCTTTCCACACGCACATCTATCCTCAATCCTCATTTCCGCAAGAACAACGCTTCCGCATTCTTCGCCAATCACCTACAGGCGTGCTACGTTCACAACAAAGAGGATGCAGGATAAAGTGATAGAAATTGAAATTTTTGCATTGTATTACACATCAGGAAGTGTTGTGTAAGAAAGTGTTAAAAATAAAACCATCAAAAGCCATCTGCTTTTGTATAAAGATAAGTTATGTTAAATGAAAATATTATTATTATTATTATTTATCTTACGGTATATCAAAAATAATTTAAGCAAAATTTAATTGAAATATTGTCGGTGTGGCCCTCCAGCAGTGCTCGGGTTGCTCATGCGGCCCCCGGTAAAAATTAATTGCCCACCCCTGTGATAAACGCTCGTAAAATGTGGCTAATTGGGAGTCACAGTTGTTGACTTCAAAGTCTCTAAAACAACTTCAAAAACCTCCATCATCGTTTTATATACACACTGCAAGTACATATATAACGTAGTAATTGTCACATTGTGTTGTTGACGAACCCCAAGATGCAGAGATGACGGCAGGCATTGAGCAGGAAAACATTATTTCATGTCCAAAAGTAAAAACAAAGAAAATACACAAACCAGGAACGCCAAACTGGAAAACGGGAAACAGGATCCAGCAAACAGGAACTAGGAACACAAAGACAGAAAGCAGTCCACGGCATACAGGAACAGAGACAAGTAACAGGTAGGAGCTACAAGTATTCATGACAATAATCAGCCCAGACTGGATGGGAAGGCAGGTTCAAATAGCAGCTGGCTGATTGACACCAGGTGTGGCCAGGTGCCAATCAGCCACAGCTGAGGCGACAAAGCACTCAGGGAGATAATCAGGAAATGAAGACAAAATAAAAGCACTGACAGGAAACTAAAACAAACGCAACCAAACTGTCAGGGGCTACCCTGACAGTAACAGACAGCTTCATAACAATATGTAACATGTACAATATACACACTGCAAGTATATATATATAATGTAGTAACAGACACCTTCATAACAATATGTAATATGATTTATATACACACTGCAAGGATATATATATATATATATATATATATATATATATATATATATATATATATATATATATATATATATATATATATATATATATATATATATATATATATATATATATATATATATATATATGTAATAACAGACACCTTAATAACAATATGTAACATGTACAATATTCACACTGCAAGTATATATATATAATGTAATAATAGACACCTTCATAATAATATGTAATATGATTTATATACACACTGCAAGTATATATATATATAATGTAATAACAGACACCTTTATAACAATATGTGATGTGTAATATGTACAATATACACACTACAATATACACACTGCATATATATATATATATATATATATATATATATATATATATATATATATATATATATATATACATATATTATGGGTGCAACGGTACACAAACATTTCGGTTCGGTACGTACCTCGGTACAGTAAGAAAACAACACAATATAAATTTTTTGGTTATTTATTTACCAAATGTGTAAACAATGGCTTTATCCTTTTAACATTGGGAACACTATAATAATTCTGCCCACGTTAATCAACATTAAACTGCCTCAAGTTGTTGCTCAGATTAAATAAAATGACAAAACTTTTCTTCTACATATAAAAAGTGCAACATTAAACAGTTTCAAGTCAACTCATCATGCTTAATTTATTACAGCATTTGGGAAGCCTGTAGTTGATTTTTATTATGTAAATGTTATATTTTTATCAACATGTAATAGCAGGGACCCTGCCATTCAAAGTTTTTCTGTCTGTAACTGGGAGGTGTTTATTATAATTTGGGAGAGTCCGCAGCCTGATGCTTACCTGCTAAACACCTACCTGATCATGACGACGCTGAAGCATTGACTCCATGCGCTCTGAATACGCACTGCTGATTGGCTGTTACCGCTTTGAATACACACTGCTGATTGGCTGTTACCGCTTTGTGTGTAACCAATCAGATAGTTGTGTGGGTGTGACAATGCTGGGTGCTGAGGCAGAGGCAGAAGAAGCTGCTTTACAGACACCTTCATAACAATATGTAATATGTACAATATTTACCGTATTTTGATTAGTGTAATCAATGCCAGGACTGAGTCATTAAGCACATTGATTTCTGTTTCCATAGCAACTCACTTCCGACTTCCTGAAAGAAACGCGAGTATGTTTTCTAGTCATGGCAGTATAGATCACAGACAACGGAGACAACTATTTTTGGTGAAATGAGGATTCCCAACCTTATATTTTTGAAGCTGAACATACTGAAGATGAACATCTGCTTTTAGAAGCGAGCACAAAGAGAGAGTCAGACTTTGGAGCAGACATTAACCGAGAGAGTGAGGTGAAAGTGACTTTGTTGCTGTAAATGTGAAACTTGGAGCTATGCTATTTTGACATAAATGGAGTGTTTACCCAAATAAACCGAAACCGTCCATCGCGTGAGTCACACTTTATATTGATCATGATACACGCAGCACGTCATGCGTGTTATTACAACTACAGTACATACACTCTCTGGCTAGCTGTGTACACACAAAACATTCAATTATACTTTACAGATACTGTAATATGATTGTTCATGTTTTTCACACAGTACAGATTGGTGTCCTATCACATTGTTCTGTATTACAAACTCAAATGTGTTTAGTGTTGATGTAGAAGCTAGCTTATCTCTTGCCGTAGTTAGCTTTTACGGCTAATACAGTAGCATGCTGATGTGTTAGTACGCTGTAAAAATAGTTCTTCAGTGTTCTCTCTTACAATAACAATGTTGCTACAGCTTGGTTATTATACAGGTAACAGAACGTGAATGAAGTATTGTTGATGGTTTTTCAATACATTTTTAAATGGATTTAGAGGTAGAATTGATTGCTCCCATTGGCTGCATTACTAACTACCAAGAACGGGACATTTTTTACATGTTGGAATTACAAAAAAAACATAATGATTGTGAACTATAGACAAAATTCCCCCAAAAAGTACAGTTTTCCTGTAAGACCTAACTAGATGGCTGATCTTACTTTGTAGTCAGGTTGCAAAGGCTGAATGATGTCTTTTCATAACATTTTTTGCAGGTCAGAAATGCCATCGGTCCTGCAATGGTCGCTGCTGGGGACCCAAAGAGGACCAGTGTCAAAGCTGTAAGTGGATTCAACAGATGTATTCCCTCTGAGAAAGTCAGCACTCGTGTATTTCTCCATTCAAATATGCAAATACGTTTAAATGCGTCTTAATGCGTAAACTGGTGAGTCTCAGAGCATTCAATCTGACTGTTCAATTTGTCCTAGAAGGCGTTTCATCTCTCATGCGAACAGGCTTTATCAGTTCATGCTCATAGACTTCGATTAGTCAGATCTGATGTAGGATCTAGAAAGAGAGGTGAAACGGGTTCCAAAACAAACTGAACAGTCCACTTGTGATCGATTCAATGCCCTGAGAATACAACACACGACCTGGATGAACAAGAACAACCGTAGACATCAGCGAGTGATGTTCAGGATCGGTCCGACACTCACTGGATGTCATGTCACTTTAGGTCATTTCACCATTTTAACTATCACCACTGGAAAAAAAATACCCAGCGGTGTGAATACATGGAAATTAATGACTGGTGAGGAATGAATGAGTGATTTCAAAGTCAAAGACACATCATCTAGATCTTCCCGGGGGATTGTGAGGCGTTCCCAGGCCAGTTGGGAGACATAGTCTCTTCAATGTGTCCTAAGTCTTCTCCGTGGCCTCCTACCTGGTCTGTCGTGCCCTAAACACCTCCCCAGGGAGACAAGATGCCCAAACAACCTCTCTGGCTCTTCCTGGATTACAGAACTTCTCACCCCATCTCTAAGGGAAACTCATTTTGGCCGCTTGTACTTGTGATCTTGTCCTTTGAGTCGTAACCCAAAGCTCATGACCATAAGTGATGATAGGGACGTGAATCGACCGGTAAATTGAGAGCTTTGCCTTCTGGCTCAGCTACTTTTTCACCGCGCCGGACCGATACAGTGTCCGCATCACTCTTCCCTCACTCGTAAACAAGACAAGTTCGTACAAAATTAACATTTTGGTTGTTGGAAATGATTCAGTTGCAGTTCACATCCCCAGGATGTCTGTTTCATGAAAATCTCCAATGGAGATACCTGCTTTTGGTCTGAACCCTTCATATTGTTTATTACCATCTGGATGTTTATAGTGAGCGCTTCACTTTTGAAGTTCCTGCTTGCACTAATTATCTTATCATTGTAGCACTTAATGACAAGGAACCATAATCAGAAAAATAGATGCCACCCGTCTCACTGTTGGCCATAGTCCATGCATCAAATTGGATTAACTTGAACACAATCATTCACTGGTTACCCTCTAATTGATTTAAAACTTAGGTGGTGTTTACCCGATTTGTGTGCAAACTGAACAGTTTACACTACCGTTCAAAAGTTTGGGGTCACCCAAACAATTTTGTGGAATAGCCTTCATTTCTAAGAACAAGAATAGACTGTCGAGTTTCGGAGGAAAGTTCTCTTTTTCTGACCATTTTGAGCGTTTAATTGATCCCACAAATGTGATGCTCCAGAAACTCAATCTGCTCAAAGGAAGGTCAGTTTTGTAGCTTCTGTAACGAGCTAAACTGTTTTCAGATGTGTAAACATGATTGCACAAGGGTTTTCTAATCATCAATTAGCCTTCTGAGCCAATGAGCAAACACATTGTACCATTAGAACACTGGAGTGATAGTTGCTGGAAATGGGCCTCTATACACCTATGTAGATATTGCACCAAAAACCAGACATTTGCAGCTAGAATAGTCATTTACCACATTAGCAATGTATAGTGTATTTCTTTAAAGTTAAGACTAGTTTAAAGTTATCTTCATTGAAAAGTACAGTGCTTTTCCTTCAAAAATAAGGACATTTCAATGTGACCCCAAACTTTTGAACGGTAGTGTATATGTGCAGTCCTGATAGATTACAAGACCAAGTCCATTCTCCAAAATCCATTCGGACAAAATGGCAGGCTCACAGTGTTTTGAGAATTTTCCAGTCACATTCCGGTGTAAGGTTACTAAAGTAACTTTTACTGAGCGGTCCAATCCAAACAATATCCAGGACAAATGTACTCTACTATTGGTAGCCGTCACTCCCGGAAGTTGAGATGATCATAGAGTGTAACCGCCAACCGGCCCCCTGCCTGCCATCTCTCTTTATCACTCCATTCCATTAACAAGCCGTCATGTCGGTCACGTTTTGTGTGAACGCAACTTTGTGGGTACAAAACTGCATGTTTGAGTCTCGTGATTAACATTGCTATGACTATAAGGGTATCGCCAATGAATTTATAATGTGTGAACTAAGTGTTAGTTTGAGGTCCGTGCTGACTAATCAACCCCTGGCATGGAATTTGATTGTTAACAAATCCAGTCAGTGATGATGGAATTTAAAGGGAGCATGCCGGCCTATAATCTCTTCTAGAATCAGAATCAGTCAGGTTTTTGAGTCCGTTTTTTTCCACACCAAAGTCGTTCAAGGGTGCCTTCAACTGTCTTTGGCGTATTTACATTGGGGTACAGTCACGCTGGAAGACAAAAACACCTCAAATGTCCCTCAAATCAAATGTACTAAAAGAGTTACAGTGAAACATCAACTTAGGAGTACCCCAACCTTTGGATGTTTTAAGAAACAAGCTGTTTTCCGCTTTTTGTTATGCTTTAAATTGCGAGCATAATTTGCATCACAGTACGAGCCTCTCCGCCGCCGGTTCAAGTAATATTTGTCCAAAGATCGACACAATCCTTCTTCCCTCCAACCACCGTAACTGAGAAAGTTAATCTAAAGGAGAAGAAGTGGATGATAATTATGTTGTCAATTACAGTAGCGCTCTGTTGTTTTTAAGGAGTTTCTGCAAACAAAATGGTCAAAGATCATCATTCTAGTGTTTAAAATTGTGAGTCCCTCACAAGTTTTTTGAACTGAACTCGTGGACCAGTTGAAAAGCCCAAATAATGAAAAGAAGTTGAACAAATGACTATTGACTGCACCTGAAATAAACAAGCTACAGCAACACCCTTGTTACAAACATCACTTTACGTAAAAAATGTGTGACTGTCAAAAAGAAAGGACTCAAAGGTGTGCCTTGAGGAATGCCTCAATTAGGTAAATATGCAAGTTTGAATCTCAGTGTTCTGTTTGCCCGCAAGGTTAAAATGCAAATGCAATGATCCACCGATGTGTTGCCATGGTCCAAGTTTCTCTATACAACAGGACTGTTTGTCTCCCAAGTTTTGAGCTAAACTCAGGGCCTGTATGGTGTTATTCCCGGGCTGGATGTGGTCCCAGGACTGCCAGTTGAATAGCACTGTCCACTGTCCTACTGGTTAGCAAACCTGGTGAGTCAACGCGACCGCAGCACTGTCAGGCCATGGTCACACAAGCTGCAGCCAGCCTCCGCAGCATGTAGCCACACACGTCCAAACCATGGACATGTATCCATAAAAATATTGAAAAGCTGCCGAAGCCGTTTCAGTTTGTTCTGTTAAGTGCTGACTCAACAAACTGCACAGTCTGGTAGACAGACATACGCATTGCTTGCTGTCAACTGTGACCTATTGCAGGGGTCGGCTCCCCTAAATGTTAAATGAGCCATATTGGACCAAAAATACAAAAAACAAATTTAAAAAAATTAAACGCCTTATATAAGTGTTATCAATCAATCAATCAATCAATGTTTATTTATATAGCCCTAAATCACAAGTTTCTCAAAGGGCTGCACAAGCCACAACGACATCCTCGGTTCAGATCCCACATAAGGGCAAGGAAAAACTCACAACCCAGTGGGATGTCAATGTGAATGACTATGAGAAACCTTGGAGAGGACCGCAGATGTGGGTGACCCCCCCCCCCGCTATGGGAGACCGGATGCAATGGACGTCGAGTGGGTCTAGCATAATATTGTGAAAGTCCAGTCCATAGTGGATCTAACATAATAATGAGAGTCCAGTCCATAGTGGGGCCAGCAGGAGACCATCCCGAGCGGAGACGGGTCAGCAGCGCAGAGATGTCCCTAACCGATGCACAGGCGAGCGGGCCACCCCGGGTCCCGACTCTGGACAGCCAGCACTTCATCCATGGCCACCGGACCTGTGCCACCCCCCCTCCACAAGGGAGCGGGGGGCAGAGGAGAAAAGAAAAGAAACGGCAGATCAACTGGTCTAAAAAGGGGGTCTATTTAAAGGCTAGAGTATCCAAATGAGTTTTAAGATGGGACTTAAATGCTTCTACTGAGGTAGCATCTCTAACTGTTACCGGGAGGGCATTCCATAGTACTGGAGCCCCAATAGAAAACGTTCTATAGCCCGCATACTTTTTTTTGGCTCTGGGAATCACTAATAAGCCGGAGTTCTTTGAACGCAGATTTCTTGCCGGGACATATGGTACAATACTATCGGCAAGATAGGATGGAGCTAGACCGTGTAGTATTTTATACGTAAGTAGTAAAACCTTAAAGTCACATCTTAAGTGCACAGGAAGCCAGTGCAGGTGAGCGAGTGTAGGCGTAATATGATCAAAACGTTCTTGTTTTTTGTTATAATGAAGACAACACATAATGTTCAGAGAAATCTTTCAAATGGTCGCCCTCTTTGCGTGCTTTTTTCCATCCAGGCTGTGCCGCCTTAACAGAGATCAAAATTAGAAGGGGAGGAGATCTCATGTATAGTATCGGTCATAGTTTTGGTTCTAACGTGGAGTCTTCCTTCATTCTAACTCAACAAGAGTGTCTGCAGGAGAAAGAGTAGCACACAAGTCTGCCGGTGGAGAATATCTTCAAGTGTTTTCTTTGTTCAGTTTGACTTTGTTGTTCCTCCATGTCTCCCAAACGGCCAGAAGCAATCTGAGCAAGCATAGATATGTACGATCCCCCTGCCTTATTAAATGTAGTTTATGCCCCTTTTCCTGCTGTTTGATTGCCTTTCCATCGCCATCACTCAGCTCAGTCATCTCAGTCAGTTCGGATGTTCATGATCTCGTTAAGGTAATGAGGGATGGACTTTGAAAGGGGTGTTAGCAACATCTCCCAGATGGGCTCTCGGGGGTCGTCCGTCTTGTGGCTCACACTCGTGTCTTCACCCGGACGTAGATGTCACCGTTTATCCTTGATCGGCTTCCTCGCCAGCTCACGACTTTTCCAAACTGCACAAAATGAATATTTTAAAAGGTCTGACGAAAAACTACTTCAAAGGAGAGTTCTGTGACATTGTCATGAATAATTGTTTTGTTTATCTCCAAATTCACATTAAAGGGGATCTTTGCTTTTAACAGCACAACAAGAAGTGTGTTCAACAAAGTTGGAACTCCCCGATTCAGGACAAAATGTCTAACGTTTTATTTTGAAGTATTAAAGGCCTACTGAAATGATTTTTTAAAATTTAAACAGGGGTAGCAGATCCATTCTATGTGTCATACTTGATCATTTCGCGATATTGCCATATTTTTGCTGAAAGGATTTAGTATAGAACAACGACGATAAAGTTCGCAACTTTTGGTCGCTGATAAAAAAAAGCCTTGCCTGTACCGGAAGTAGCGTGACGTCGCAGGTTGAAAGGCTCCTCACATTTGCACATTGTTTACACCAGCAGCGAGAGCGATTCGGACCGAGAAAGCGACGATTACCCCATTAATTTGAGCGAGGATGAAAGATTCGTGGATGAGGAACGTGAGAGTGAAGGACTAGAGTGCAGTGCAGGACATATCTCTGACAGTAACTTAGGTAAAAGGGCTCATTGGATTCCACATTTTCTCCTTTTTCTATTGTGGATCACGGATTTGTATTTTAAACCACCTCGGATACTATATCCTCTTGAAAATGAGAGTCGAGAACACGAAATGGACATTCACAGTGACTTTTATTTCCCCGACAATACATCGGTGAAGCACTTTAGCTACGGAGCTAACGTGATAGCATCCTGCTTAAATGCAGATAGAAACAAAATAAATAAGCCCCTGACTGGAAGGATAGACAGAAGATCAACAATACTACTATCAGGAGACACCGAACCAAACAGTGGACCTGTAACTACACGGTTAATGCTGTGCCGCCTGTCGAAGCCTAGCAATGCTGTTGCTAACGACGCCATTGAAGCTAACTTGGCTACGGGACATCGTCAGAGCTATGATAAAAACATTAGCGCTCCACCTACGCCAGCCCTCATCTGCTCATCAACACCCGTGCTCACCTGCGTTCCAGCGATCGACGGCGCGACGAACGACTTCACCCGATCATCGATGCGGTCGGCGGCTAGTGTCAGATAGCGCGTCTGCTATCCAACTCAAAGTCCTCCTGGTTGTGTTGCTGCAGCCAGCCGCTAATACACCGATCCCACCTACAGCTTTCTTCTTTGCAGTCTCCATTGTTCATTAAACAAATTGCAAAAGATTCACCAACACAGATGTCCAGAATACTGTGGAATTTTGCGATGAAAACAGAGCTGTTTGTATTGTGATACAATGTGTCCCAATACTTCCGCTTCAACAATTGACGTCACGCGCAAACGTCATCATACATAGACGTTTTCAACCGGAAGTTTCCCTGGAAATTTAAAATGGCACTTTATAAGTTAACCCCGCCGTATTGGCATGTGTTGCAATGTTAAGATTTCATCATTGATATATAAACTATCAGACTGCGTGGTCGGTAGTAGTGGCTTTCAGTAGGCCTTTAAATACCAGAGTTCAAGCATTATATTATTATTCCACTGCAAAAGTTTGCCGGAGGCCACGGCTCACAGTTGTCATCAAAGTATCAAAACATCTGGCTCAATCGGGAATCAAAAACTCCCCTACCCCTCGGCCCTTCCCCAAAAAATATCTCAGATTATTCAGAATTCCCGGTTTTCCAAAGCCCTATTTTCAACACTTCCTGGAAAGTTTTCTAGTCCACATTTGTCAACCAATTCCAACCATTCCACCTTCAAAACATTCGTCCGAGTTGGGACAACAATTTTTTTTTTTTCTTACAAATTTCCGGTTTTCCCGAAATTCCAACAATTCCGGAATACCAAATCTCAATTCAAACTGTTACGATGTCAACATTTTTCAACCGATTCAAAAAATTCCAACACCAACCCGTTCACATTTTCCAGGACAATTGTGCTTGTATCAATATTTTCCAAAATTTCTGTTTTTTTCCAAAATTCCAGGAATTCCAGAATACCAATTCTCACTTCAAACTGTTACTACGTCAACATTTTTCAACCGATTAAAAAAAATTCCAACACCAACCCAAGCATATCTTCCAGGACAATTGTGCTTGTATCAATATTTTAAAAAATGTCAGGTTTTCCCGAATTTCCAGGAATTCTCAAATACCAATTCTCAATTCAAACTGATACTGCAGCAACATTTGTCAACCGTTTCAGAAAATTGCAACACCAACCCGTTCATATCTTCCAGGAAAATTGTGCTTATATCAATATTCTTAAATATTTAAATTTTTCCCGAAATTCCAGGAATTCCGGAATACCAAATTCCCAATTCAAACTGTTATTACGTCAACATTTTTCAACTGATTCAAAAAAAATCCAACACCAACCTGATCATATCTTCCAGGACAATTGTGCTTGTATCAATATTTTCAAAAATTTCAGTTTTTTCCGAAATTCCAAGAATTCTGGAATACTAATTCTCAATTCAAACTGTTACTAAAGCAACATTTTTCAACCGTTTCAAAAAATGCCAACACCAACCCGTTCATATCTTCCAGGACAATGGTGTTTATATCAATATTCTCAAATATTTAAGTTTTTTCCTGAAATTCCAGGAATCCCGGAATACCAATTCCCAATTCAAACTGTTACAATGTCAACATTTTTCAACCGATTCAAAAAAATTCAAAAAACCAACCCGTTCATATCTTCGAGGACAATTGTGCTTATATCAATATTCTCAAATATTTTAGGTTTTTCCCAAAATTCCAGGAATTCCGGAATACCGATTCCCAATTCAAACTGTTACTATGTCAACATTTTTAAACCGATTCAAAAAATTCAAAAACTAACCCGTTCATATCTTCCAGGACAATTGTATCATTATTTCCAAAAATTTCCGGTTTTCCCCTAAATTCCCAAATTTCCAGAAAATTCCCTTTTCAAATGAATAGACATATTCAAAGTTCTACAATGCCCTAAATTCTTCAACCGATTAAAAAAAATTCCAACACCAACCCAATAATATCTTCCAGGACAATTGTGCTTGTATCAATATTTTTAAAATTTTCCGGTTTTCCCGTATTTCCAGGAATTCTCGAATACTAATTCTCAATTCAAACTGATACTACAGCAACATTTTTCAACCGTTTCAAAAAATTCCAACACCAACCCGTTCATATCTTCCAGGAAAATTGTGCTTATATCAATGTTCTTAAATATTTCAGATTTTCCCGAAATTCCAGGAATTCCGGAATACCAATTCCCAATTCAAACTGTTGCTACGTCAACATTTTTTAACCGATTCAAAAAATTCAAAAAACCAACTCGTTCATATCTTCCAGGACAATTCTATCATTATTTTCAAAAATGTCTGGTTTTCCCCTAAATTCCCAAATTTCCAGAAAATTCCCTTTTCAAATGAATAGACATATTCAAAGTTCTACAATCCCCTAAATTCTTCAAATTTTGCACCACACACTTTATATAAATGTGTGTGTGTATATATATATATATATATATATATATATATATATATATATATATATATATATATATATATATATATATATATATATATATATATATATATAAAAAAATATATATATATATATATATATATATATGTGTGTGTAGACATATCTCCTGCTGTCTTTAAATCAAGTACTTTTTTGGAGCAGCAGGATGTAAAATGCTGTTGTGGACTGTTGGAAGTAAAGATCATTATGTGACACATTGTGACTTTGGCTAGATGGAACTTGTGACTGATGTTGTAAGCTGCGGTCTGAAATTGAAGCTCCGGGGTATATTTTAAGTGATAAATTGTTCTTTATGTCAGTTGTGAAATAGCGTTTTTACTCACTTACGTCGTTTTAAAGGGGAAGGTTAAAACCAAGCAGTCCAACAGTATGGTTTGAAAAGCAGACTCACTTGAAGAGTGTATAAATACATTTGAACCCTACATATCATAAACGGAGTGGCACTAATGCTGCTTTCCATACACAGTGAAGTGAGTTTTGTCAATGCATGTTTGTTTGTCAGGTTGGCTTTTAGCCATTACAGTCATTCTAGTTCATCGCTGTGTGAGGAAATGTGTGAAAGCATTGTGGATACTCACACTTCCACAAATAAAAACACCCACTAGCAATATATTTTGACTTTGCAAAGTGACGTTTTTACATTCACCTCGCAATGATTGTGGTATTTTATGATTGTTCTCTTTCTCCTCTCAAGTCTGGGTGGGTTACATCCTATGGATGTTTTCTTCGTAAATGTAGTGTTTTGCATATTGTGTCGACCTGGGAGTTATATGCAAAGCACATTTTGAAAAAAAAATGAGGCAGGCTACTGGTTTTTATTTCCTCTGTGAATATCATTACTTTAATCATCCTCGGTAGCTCTTAAACGGGGGATTTCCTGGTCTACTTGAAGAAGGGCTGCTGACACATCAACTATGTGTTTAACCACTCGCAAGTAGCTATTTGACAGTCTGAATTACGGAAGGAAGACCAGGGAGGGCAATACTAATAACACATTGCCTTGATTTGAACAATATCCCAAAAAAATGTGTGTAATTAAATGAGAACAATAATACAGTTAAGACGACAGAAAAAGGAGATACAGCCATGAAACATTTAAAAATGGGAGATATTTCCATGTGTGTCCTTCGTAGCCAATTCATCAGTTTCATATTTATTTTAATGTACCCTATTTTCACTTGTTTTGGAAAAAAAACTTTTTTTCCATATATTAGCCACACCGGACTATACGTCGCAGATATATACACTACCGTTCAAAAGTTTGGGGTCACATTGAAATGTCCTTATTTTTGAAGGAAAAGCACTGTACTTTTCAATGAAAATAACTTTAAACTAGTCTTAACTTTAAAGAAATACACTCTATACATTGCTAAAGTGGTAAATGACTATTCTAGCTGCAAATGTCTGGTTTTTGGTGCAATATCTACATAGGTGTATAGAGGCCCATTTCCAGCAACTATCACTCCAGTGTTCTAATGGTACAATATGTTTGCTCATTGGCTCAGAAGGCTAATTGATGATTAGAAAACCCTTGTGCAATCATGTTCACACATCTGAAAACAGTTTAGCTCGTTACAGAAGCTACAAAACTGACCTTCCTTTGAGCAGATTGAGTTTCTGGAGCATCACATTTGTGGGGTCAATTAAACGCTCAAAATGGCCAGAAAAAGAGAACTTTCATCTGAAACTCGACAGTCTATTCTTGTTCTTAGAAATGAAGGCTATTCCACAAAATTGTTTGGGTGACGCCAAACTTTTGAACTGTAGTGTACGTTGTGAAATGAGTTATTTACACATACATATTTTGTAAATGTTTATGTACATACATACCTTAATTGTTTCCAAACTGTCATGATCCGTGGTCCGGATCATGTTTTTGTATTTACTGTTAGTTTTTGGACTCCTTTAGTTCCTGTTTGTGACACCTCTGAGATTGGTTTTGTTGCCATGGCTGCTTATTGTTTTCACCTGCCTCTGGTGTTCGGGACGCTCACCTCTTTCTAATCAGAGGCATTATTTAAGCCTGCCTTTGCCAGTCAGTTGGCCTGGCGTCATTGTTTGCTTCACGCAACCTACTAGTAAGGCTTGTTTGTTTCATGCCACAATTTTGTGAGTGTTCCATGCCATAGTTTATGCTAAGTGTTTGCTTCATACTCTCGTCACGTAAGTTTGCTTGTCTTCTAGTCCATGCTAAGTGGTAGCTTAGGTTCGAGTGCGATCAGCACATTATTCCTTTTGATTTTTTTCTGCTTTTTGGTACTTCGCGTTATTTTCAAGATTAAATCATGTTCCTACCTGCAAGTCCTGTCCAGAGTCGTCCGTTTGCATCCCGGGAGAACGAACCGCGCAGTAAGCTGCAACCCCGCCGTGACACAAATGGTGTCTGTAACACTGCAGTAAAACGATCAAACAAAACAGAAGTCACCATCACGTCATGGACCCACTAGCTGCAGAAGCTAGCTCTCCAATCAGCTAAACAGACTCAATAACTCCACGGTGACGTTTTGCTGAATTTACTGAGGATTTTGTGAAACTGAAAAAATATGAAAATAATGCCATTGTAAGATAATAATACTAACACAGACACTCGTAAACATTTTAGCATATTAGTCTATGCTAACGACGTTAGCTTGATTGCGTTACGACAGCATGAATAAAAATGCATGAAAACTCTCCGACAGACTTCCCACACAGGACGGTTTAGTAAGTTAGACTAGTTTTAGTTATAATGTAAAACTTACAAATGTTGAAGAAATCATACGAGTAAAAACGCTATGGACGGCTGGAAAACGGAACGGCACTACTACTTCCGGTTGATTTTTCAGTCTAAGCAGAAGGGCACTGCGAACTCGTCCAAAAGATGTCGCCTTAGCACAAACAATAACACACCTTTTCGGTGTAATTGCTTGTTGTTTTTTTTACTATTTGCATTACGGCCATCAGCCAAGAAAAATCCATGAATTAGCCGCACTGTTTTATAAGCCGCTGGGTTCAAAGTGGAGGGAAAAGAGAGGTGACCTATAGTCCGTACATCACAGTGTACATGTGGAAGTGTTATGTTTTTCTGTATCACCCCAAAAATATCGTACCAAAAAGTGTCACCTCGATTTCTTTCTGATATAAAAGTGTATGCAGTATTGTCGGGCAAAACTCCTTTTTTAGGTTATTCCGGTTCTGTCACCTTTTTAACAGCTCCTTTAAATTGCTAAATAAGGTGAGTAATTCTATCCCAGGTCCTTAAGAAGTGCAACTAACTAAAGGG
>NC_084744.1:10372090-10383712 GCF_033978785.1 Entelurus aequoreus
TTGTTAATATTCAGGTCACGACATGTAAATGGAGTATTGTTGGCGCTCTATGGCCGCAATAGTGTACTCCTATGATCTGCATTGTTAGCCACCTCGTACTTGCCATATTTTACGAGTTAGAATGCATAAGAAAAAGAGTGTTCTTGTCAGGGCTGGGCGATATATCGATACACTCGATACATCGCGGGTTTGTCTCTGTGCGATATAGAAAATGACTACATCGTGATATTCGAGTATACATTCTCACGCAGTTGCTTTTAGCTGCGGGCATTACACTACAGGCTCTTCTCACTCTTTCTTGTCTCTCCTTCTCACAGAGATACGTCACGTGTGCAAAGTCACATGGTAACGTTAGCTGTGAAGCTAACGGTGCGGTGCGGGTGGTAATACGAGATCGAGAGAAGGTGCGAATCTGGTAACAAACGAAGGAAGAATTAATTCCCAAGAAAAACAGCACAGGGTCCATCGTCTGGCGGTGGTTTGGCTTCAAGCGGGAATATGTTAAACAAGTATGCGGCAAAAGCGTTGCTACAAAAAGTAGCACCACTGCTAATGTAGCATCATTTGAAAAGTCACCCGCTAGAGAATGAAGAATGCTTGAAACTATGCATGTCAACATCTCCGTTCGGTGCCACACCAACAAAATGCTGAAGCAACCATCTCCACATCAACACCGTATGAAAAAAATAGTCAACACCAGAAGGAGATAACGTCCGCAGGAACCAGGCCCGGCCCTAACCAATCTGGCGCCCTAGGCAAGATTTTAGGTGGCGCCCCCCCACATCGGCAGTGAAGTGTATACACTCACAAGAAACCGAATAGCTTTGTCTTTGACCTTTTTTTTTACTTAAAGAAAGCAAATTAACAATCAGAATTGTTAACAAGATAAAAAAAACTATGGATAAATAAATGAATACAAAAAATAAAAAATGAATATATGAAATACAATATTTTTTACATACATAAACACAAAATAAAACGTGTCAACAAGTTGCATAAAATAAATTAAAAATACAATATAAATAAGGCACTGCACAAAACAAGATATCAAACCAGTATGACTTTAACAACTATATTACAAAAAAAGGGGATCCTACAGAGTTCTCTATTTGTGCTTTTTAATATTGCATTAACTAGAATGACTTACAAATTACTGTACACCAGGGAGTACTGTAATTACCTAAAGTTACATTATTATTTTCCATAACAATTTAGCCCCCTCCACAATATTAACCCGACGTTAAAACAGAACTAGCTATTTATTGATTAGGAATTGCCGAATCATGTAACATTAGCTTAATGCTAAAGGTTACTATCACATTCTGTAACAGACAAATAATTTCATGTAGGCTAACGTTACCTACCTGCTACCTCTGTCTTTTTCTCGTTTCTCCTCCTCTTCTTTTCTCTTTTTTCTTCCCTGGGCACCTGACAGTTTTGGCCGTTTTGACATCTTGTGTTGATTTGTTGATGTGGTGACGTCCAAATTGAGTCATGATACGGGAAGGGAGGGGCGCACCGTGCGGGGAGGGGGGGGGGGGGGGGGGTGCGGTGTTGGGGGGGGGGGGGGGGGGTGGGCGGGGTTGGGGGGTGCGTAATGTTGTAACAAATAATATTTCTATTAAATAGGCTTTACTTTGCATTTTAATTAACGTGGGATTATGTTATGTATTTAGAAATAATAGTACCAACTTTGGCACTGGCGTGGCGCCCCCTGATGGACGGCGCCCTTAGCATTTGCCTATACGGCCTATGCCACGGGCCGGCCCTGGCAGGAACCTACCACATAGCGAAGGACATACACTATTTGATCTCCTATTATGCAGCTCATTTTTATTTGACACTTATTGAAATATCTTGTGTGACATCATGCACAAAAGTGCACTTTATTTGTTTTAAACTATTGTAGTGGCGTTCTGTACAAAAAGTGCACTTTAATTGAGTGTTGTTTTGAGAAGTCATCTTAGTGACATCATGCCCAAAAGTGCACTCATAGCTTGTTTTAAAATGTCTCTGACAATCTTGCACTTTCTGTTTTGGAAATGACATGAATGTTTGTGCCACTGCTTAATAACTGTTTAATAAATACTCTTTTGGTCAATTGACTTAGTTGTGATTTCCCTCTCTGCATGAAAGTTTAAAATGAGCATATATTAATGCAAGAATGTTTTAATGTAGACACATAGAATCATCATACTGCTGTGATTATATGCATCAAGTGTTCATTCAAGGCTAAGGAGAAATATCGAGATATATATCGTGTATCGTGACATGGCCTAAAAATATTGAGATATTAATAAAAGGCCATATCGCCCAGCCCTAGTTCTTGTCCTACATAGGGATTGTGAACATTCCAAAAAATGCAGTTCCCCTGTAATTATTTTGTGGAAATGTACTTGGAGTCATTTGGCGTACTTTCATCTTGATTGCAACAGAAAATAAGTCCTCTCTAACTGCAACTCGCAATCTTCCGAAATGTCTTTTTTTCTTTCACTCCGTCAGAAAGAGGAAAGTAACTTTGTGTCTCTGCCATCACAACGTGCAAAAGTGCCCACTTGCATGAAAAACTGCTGTCTTCAGTGTTTACCATTCACAGTGTTTTGTTTGTCGTTTAGATAACTTTGTGGTGGACCAGAGCTCCTGTGTGAAAGCGTGTCCCAGTAACAAGATGGAGGTGGAGGAGAACCGCATCAAGATGTGCATTCCTTGTACTGACATCTGCCCAAAAGGTGAATCATCAGAATTTTCAGTTCTGGTCATGGAAAGTGATGGAAGCAGATCAGAATCATATCCATATTTAAGTGTTACTTCTTTCTAAAAACTCCTATAGTCATATTTACATCAGCTAATGTCTCGTGTGGTACAAAGTGCTTGGATTCGAGTGTCCTTGGTTAGAGTCAGAGCGCTGTCTTTGTTGAGACTGCCATTATATTCCTAAGATAAGAAGCACAGCTAGACTGGGGAAACAGCAGGTGGGGGGGACAGGAGAAGGAGGAAGTAGAGAGGAGTTCCGGGGTTTTGGTAGACCGATCTGGACCGGGCTAGGGAATGCTTGGGTGCTGGATTGGTCTCAGGTTTGTCCTCTAAGCTTGGAGAATAAACCACAAAATACCAACTTCTGCCTGGTGATGGAATATAAACAACAGCATATTGCCATAAAAAGAATCTGGGAGAGACTAGCAATTTGAATTCCCCATTGCAACAAAAGCATTGGTATTTTTGTGTGATATTTTGTTCCAATTATTTCAAAATAACTCTCCTTTAAAGATGGCATTTCTGTGCTTGATGAATACGTGTTGCCTCCTGACTTTGTGCTGCAGCGTGCGATGGCATTGGCACCGCCAGCCTGCAGACGGCCCAGACTGTGGACTCCAGTAACATTGACAAGTTTGTCAATTGCACCAAAATAAACGGCAATTTGGTTTTCCTCATCACTGGAATCAAAGGGTGAGACGATATATGTGTGTTTGTCTGTCTGTCTGTCTGCTAGTTACCAGCGGGTTTTGATGAAACTTTCAGAAAATGTCAAAAACAAGTGATCACATAATGTTAACTAAGGATGTCCCGATCAGCATTTTTGGCCTCCGATTTCATCTTTTGTCCTCATATTTTAGTGAAGTGAATTACATTTATATAGCGCTTTACATAGTGAAACCCAATATCTAAGTTACATTTAAACCAGTGTGGGTGGCACTGGGAGCAGGTGGGTAAAGTGTCTTGCCCAAGGACACAACGGCAGTGACTTGGATGGCGGAAGCGGGGATCGGACCTGCAACCCTCAAGTTGCTGGCACGGCTGCTCTACCAACCGAGCTATACTGCCCCAAGTCCCGTACCGATACTTTGACAATGTTATTAGATTATAAAAAAGTAGAGATGTCCGATAATGGCTTTTTTGCCGATATCCGATATTCCGATATTGTCCAACTCTTAATTACAGATTCCGATATCAACCGATACCGATATATACAGTCGTGGAATAACACATTATTATGCCTAATTTTGTTGCGATGCCCTAAATGCATTAAACAATGTAACAAGGTTTTCCTAAATAAATCAAAGCAAGTTATGGGAAAAAAATGCCAACATGGCACTGCCATATTTATTATCGAAGTCAAAAAGTGCATTATTTTTTTAACATGCCTCAAAACAGCAGCTTGGAATTTGGGACATGCTCAGGTTGAGGTTGGGGGGGGCAGGGTTGAGGTGGGGGGTGTATATTGTAGCATCCCGGAAGAGTTAGTGCTGCAAAGGGGTTCTGGGTATTTGTTCTGTTGTGTTTATTTTGTGTTATGGTGCCGATGTTCTCCCGAAATGTGTTTGTCATTCTTGTTTGGTGTGGCTTCACAGTGTGGCGCATATTTGTAACAGTGTTAAAGTTGTTTAGACGGCTACCCTCAGTGTGACCTGTATGGCTGTTGACCAAGTATGCCTTGCATTCACTTGTGTGTGTGAAAAGCCGTAGGTGTTATGTGATTGGACCGGCACGCAAAGGCAGTGCCTTTAAGGTTTATTGGCGCTCTGTACTTCTCCCTCCGTCCGTGTACACAGCGGCGTTATAAAAAGTCATACATTTTACTTTTTGAAACCGATACCGATAATTTCCGAACCAATACCGATAATTTCCGATATTACATTTTAAAGCATTTATCGGCCGATAATATCGGTCCATGACGATGACTTCTGCTTTGTTTGATCAGCCGTTTTACTGCCGTGTAACAGACACCGTTTGGAAACAATGAAGTTATGTAAATAAATCACATTTCACAACGTATATATCTGCGGCTTATAGTCCAGTGCGGCTAATATATGGAAACCACTTTTACCCCACAATTTTGTGGGTGCGGCTTATACACCGGTGCACTCTATAGTCTGGAAAATATGGTAGCCCTACTGCCACTTGCAATGTCTGCGAAATTATAATTTCAAGGGTTGGTACTAGCAAAGCTGCGTTCAACACCACACATTAGGGCGGTGTGGCGCCCTAATGACACTGCAGCGCTCCAATAAAACACACTCAGATCTTCAGTTTCTAGCCGATACTACATAAAAAATAACGTAAAATAACGCAGTAACGCATCATGTAGTAACAGTAACCGAGTTACTGAATATAAAAAATAACACGTTAAACTACTAGTTACCGCCGAAATTAACGGTGTTACAGTAACATGTTACTTTGTAACGCGTTAGTCCCAACACTGTTAATAAACCATTGCAATATTGTTTTGTTGGTCTAATTCCGCCACTATCTTTCACAGGGATGTCTACCACAACATTGAAGCTTTGGACCCGGAAAAACTGAATGTTTTTCGCACAGTGCGGGAGATAACAGGTACATTCTATTTGTGTTTTCTCTCGTACGGTACAGTACGTACAAAATCTACACTATCTTGTGCTGTTCACGACAATGCAAAAGTCTTAGGCCACCACTAGATACTTCAATTGTTTTGGTTCCAGATTCTGCCCTGGCAGAGGTCTAACACAGTCTATTCTAGTTAATTATGATCAAATCTAATCATACACATCATGCAATCACATATTTACAGTATAAAGGCTACTTGTATGCTTCAACAGAAAGACAACTATAAATTAATCAATTAAAATACAGATTTTTACAGTATTTTTTATCAAGATTCATCCACAGTGTGTACAATTTACTCGGAAAATACTGAAAATGTTTAAAAAGTACCGTGAGAATAGAAAAATACTGCACAGGTGTTTTTGTGTTACAAATTCTGTCCCTAAATCCCTATATAGCCCTAAATCACGAGGGCTATATAACAGTGTCTGTGTTCACTAGTAATAAACATTATATTACACTGGTAATAAACATCATATTACACTGGTAATAAACATTATATTACACTAGTAATAAACATCATATTCTACTAGTAATACACATATTGCACTAGTAATAAACATCATATTACACTGGTAATAAACATTATATTACACTAGTAATAAACATCATATTCTACTAGTAATACACATATTACACTAGTAATAAACATCATATTACACTGGTAATAAAACACCATTTTACACTAGTAATAAACATTATATTACACTAGTAATAAACATCATATTCTACTAGTAATACACATATTACACTAGTAATAAACATCATATTACACTGGTAATAAAACACCATTTTACACTAGTAATAAACATTATATTACACTAGTAATAAACATCATATTCTACTAGTAATACACATATTACACTAGTAATAAACATCATATTACACTGGTAATAAAATACCATTTTACACTAGTAATAAACATTATATTACACTAGTAATAAACATCATATTCTACTAGTAATACACATATTACACTAGTAATAAACATCATATTACACTGGTAATAAAACACCATTTTACACTAGTAATAAACATTATATTACACTAGTAATAAACATCATATTCTACTAGTAATACACATATTACACTAGTAATAAACATCATATTACACTGGTATTAAAACACCATATTACAGTAGTATTAAACATCATATTACACTGGTAATAAACATTATATTACACTAGTAATAAACATCATATTCTACTAGTAATACACATATTACACTAGTAATAAACATCATATTACACTGGTAATAAACATTATATTACACTAGTAATAAACATCATATTCTACTAGTAATACACATATTACACTAGTAATAAACATCATATTACACTGGTAATAAAACACCATTTTACACTAGTAATAAACATTATATTACACTAGTAATAAACATCATATTCTACTAGTAATACAAATATTACACTAGTAATAAACATCATATTACACTGGTAATAAAACACCATTTTACACTAGTAATAAACATTATATTACACTGGTAATAAAACACCATTTTACACTAGTAATAAACATTATATTACACTAGTAATAAACATCATATTCTACTAGTAATACACATATTACACTAGTAATAAACATCATATTACACTGGTAATAAAACACCATTTTACACTAGTAATAAACATTATATTACACTAGTAATAAACGTCATATTCTACTAGTAATACACATATTACACTAGTAATAAACATCATATTACACTGGTATTAAAACACCATATTACAGTAGTAATAAACATCATATTACACTAGTAATAAACAACACATATACACTGGTAATAAACACCATATTACACTAGTAATAAACATCATATTACACTGGTAATAAACATCACATTACACTGGTAATAAAACACCATATTACACTAGTAATAAACATCATATTACACTAGTAATAAACATCATATTACACTGGTAATAAAACACCATATTACACTAGTAATAAACATATTTCACTGGTAATAAACACCAAAAATACACTGGTAGTAAACACCATATTACACTTGTAATAAAAATCATATTACACTGGTAATAAATATCATATTACACTGGTAATAAACATCATATTACACTAGTAATAAACATCATATTGCACTAGTAATAAACATCATATTACACTGGTCATAAACATCATATTACACTGGTAATAAACATCATATTACACTGGTAATAAAACACCATTTTACACTAGTAATAAACATTATATTACACTAGTAATAAACATCATATTACACTAGTAATATACATATTACACTAGTAATAAACATCATATTACACTGGTAATAAAACACCATAATGCACTCGTAATAAACATCATATTACTATGGTAATAAACACCAACAATACACTAGTAATAAACACCATATTACACTAGTAATAAACATCATAGTACACTAGTAATAAACATCATAATACACTGGTAATAAACATCATATTACACTAGTAATAAACATAATACACTGGTAATAAACATCATATTACACTAGTAATAAACATAATACACTGGTAATAAACATCATATTACACTGGTAGTAAACATCATATTACACTGGTAATAAAACACCATTTTACACTAGTAATAAAAATTATATTACACTAGTAATAAACATCATATTACACTAGTAATACGCATATTACACTAGTATTAAACATCATATTACACTGGTAATAAAACACCATAATGCACTCGTATTAAACATCATATTACTATGGTAATAAACACCAAAAATACACTAGTAATAAACACCATATTACACTAGTAATAAACATCATAGTACACTAGTAATAAACATCATAATACACTGGTAATAAACATCATATTACACTAGTAATAAACATAATACACGGGTAATAAACATCATATTACACTAGTAATAAACATAATACACTGGTAATAAACATCATATTACACTGGTAGTAAACATCATATTACACTGGTAATAAAACACCATTTTACACTAGTAATAAAAATTATATTACACTAGTAATAAACATCATATTACACTAGTAATACGCATATTACACTAGTAATAAACATCATATTACACTGGTAATAAAACACCATAATGCACTCGTATTAAACATCATATTACTATGGTAATAAACACCAAAAATACACTAGTAATAAACACCATATTACACTAGTAATAAACATCATAGTACACTAGTAATAAACATCATAATACACTGGTAATAAACATCATATTACACTAGTAATAAACATAATACACGGGTAATAAACATCATATTACACTAGTAATAAACATAATACACTGGTAATAAACATCATATTACACTGGTAGTAAACATCATATTACACTGGTAATAAAACACCATTTTACACTAGTAATAAAAATTATATTACACTAGTAATAAACATCATATTACACTAGTAATACGCATAAATACACTAGTAATAAACATCATATTACACTGGTAATAAAACACCATAATGCACTCGTATTAAACATCATATTACTATGGTAATAAACACCAAAAATACACTAGTAATAAACACCATATTACACTAGTAATAAACATCATAGTACACTAGTAATAAACATCATAATACACTGGTAATAAACATCATATTACACTAGTAATAAACATAATACACTGGTAATAAACATCATATTACACTAGTAATAAACATAATACACTGGTAATAAACATCATATTACATTGGTAGTAAACATCATATTACACTGGTAATAAAACACCATTTTACACTAGTAATAAACATTATATTACACTAGTAATAAACATCATATTACACTAGTAATACGCATATTACACTAGTATTAAACATCATATTACACTGGTAATAAAACACCATAATGCACTTGTAATAAACATCATATTACTATGGTAATAAACACCAAAAATACACTAGTAATAAACACCATATTACACTAGTAATAAACATCATAGTACACTAGTAATAAACATCATAATACACTGGTAATAAACATCATATTACACTAGTAATAAACATAATACACTGGAAATAAACATCATATTACACTAGTAATAAACATAATACACTGGTAATAAACATCATATTACACTGGTAGTAAACATCATATTACACTGGTAATAAAACACCATTTTACACTAGTAATAAACATTATATTACACTAGTAATAAACATCATATTACACTAGTAATACGCATATTACACTGGTAATAAACATCATATTACACTAGTAATAAACATAATACACTGGTAATAAACATCATATTACATTGGTAGTAAACATCATATTACACTGGTAATAAAACACCATTTTACACTAGTAATAAACATTATATTACACTAGTAATAAACATCATATTACACTAGTAATACGCATATTACACTAGTATTAAACATCATATTACACTGGTAATAAAACACCATAATGCACTCGTATTAAACATCATATTACTATGGTAATAAACACCAAAAATACACTAGTAATAAACACCATATTACACTAGTGATAAACATCATAGTACACTAGTAATAAACATCATAATACACTGGTAATAAACATCATATTACACTAGTAATAAACATAATACACTGGTAATAAACATCATATTACACTAGTAATAAACATAATACACTGGTAATAAACATCATATTACACTGGTAGTAAACATCATATTACACTGGTAATAAAACACCATTTTACACTAGTAATAAACATTATATTACACTAGTAATAAACATCATATTACACTAGTAATACGCATATTACACTGGTAATAAACATCATATTACACTAGTAATAAACATAATACACTGGTAATAAACATCATATTACACTGGTAGTAAACATCATATTACACTGGTAATAAAACACCATTTTACACTAGTAATAAACATTATATTACACTAGTAATAAACATCATATTACACTAGTAATACGCATATTAAACTAGTAATAAACATCATATTACACTGGTAATAAAACGACATTAATGCACTCGTAATAAACATCATATTACTATGGTAATAAACACAAAAATACACTAGTAATAAACACCCATATTACACTAGTAATAAACATCATAGTACACTAGTAATAAACATCATAATACACTGGTAATAAACATCATATTACACTAGTAATAAACATAATACACTGGTAATAAACATCATATTACACTGGTAATAAAACACCATTTTACACTAGTAATAAGACATTATATTACACTAGTAATAACATCATATTACACTAGTAATACGCATATTACACTAGTAATAAACATCATATTACACTGGTAATAAAACACCATAATGCACTCGTAATAAACATCATATTACTATGGTAATAAACACCAAAAATACACTAGTAATAAACACCATATTACACTAGTAATGAACATCATAGTACACTAGTAATAAACATCATAATACACTGGTAATAAACATCATATTTACACTAGTAATAAACATAATACACTGGTAATAAACATCATATTACACTAGTAATAAACATAATACACTGGTAATAAACATCATATTACACTGGTAGTAAACATCATATTACACTGGTAATAAAACACCATTTTACACTAGTAATACACATTATATTACACTAGTAATAAACATCATATTACACTAGTAATACGCATATTACACTAGTAATAAACATCATATTACACTGGTAATAAAACACCATAATGCAATCGTAATAAACATCATATTACTATGGTAATAAACACCAAAAATACACTAGTAATAAACACCATATTACACTAGTAATAAACATCATAGTACACTAGTAATAAACATCATAATACGCTGGTAATAAACATCATATTACACTAGTAATAAACATAATACACTGGTAATAAACATCATATTACACTAGTAATAAACATAATACACTGGTAATAAACATCATATTACACTGGTAGTAAACATCATATTACACTGGTAATAAAACACAATTTTACACTAGTAATAAACATTATATTACACTAGTAATAAACATCATATTACACTAGTAATACGCATATTACACTAGTAATAAACATCATATTACACTGGTAATAAAACAACATAATGCAATCGTAATAAACATCATATTACTATGGTAATAAACACCAAAATACACTAGTAATAAACACCATATTACACTAGTAATAAACATCATAGTACACTAGTAATAAACATCATAATATGCTGGTAATAAACATCATATTACACTAGTAATAAACATAATACACTGGTAATAAACATCATATTACA
>NC_084744.1:10383732-10396232 GCF_033978785.1 Entelurus aequoreus
ATTTGGTATTGGGTCAACCCTAATTAATTAATGTAATTAATTAAGTAAATTATATATATATATATATACTGTATATATATATATATATATATATATATATATATATATATATATATATATATATATATATATATATATATATATATATATATATATATATATAAAAATTTAATTTTAATTTTATTTTTTTTACTAATATTAACTTTTGTCGAGGCAAAAAACAATTACTAATATTTACATTGTTCCTTAAGGAGAACTCTGCTTCACTATATGAACCTTTCGGTTTACCAACCATGTTCAAGAACCGTACATAAATGGAGGTTGCGCTCTCCAAGATTATTTCTGCTACGCACTGAATAACGTATGCTTGTATTGACAAGGATGCCCCCATGATGGTACATGGACGCAATAGAAAAAAAACTACCTCAACCGCCATTTTTTACGAGGTTTCCTAGACTTCGTTTGCTTTGTGTGATAAGAAGAGCGATAATGATGACAGAGAGATTATGAAAGAGGTCTTAAAGTGTTCCATAGTGGTTGAGCAGAATACCAATGCCTTCAATTTAATTCCTCCGTAGTCAGATTAAGCACGGACCTCCTCTATCTGCTTAACCTCTCACAGCCCTTTAATCTTTACCTTTATGTTATCATACATAATCACCATTTCTGCTCGTGATCCACTTTGATTGCAACAATAACCTTTATGTATTCTTCCTTACAGTACATGCTACCGGGGGCCGCATTAAAACACTAAATATGTTACTTGAAGTGAGTAAACAATGCACACAAGCGTGACCCATAAGGGACATTTTCTCAGTTTATATTCAGAAAAGATCATGTGGGATAAATTAATTTAGTTGGTGCCACAAGTTCATCAGAATGACGGACAGGAGGAGGGTAAGGACATAAAAAAAAAAAAAAAGAGCTTTAAGAATTATTTTTTTTCCCAGACAACCTCTGGATCATCTAAGAGAGAATTCAAGTGGTAAATCCTTTTAATCTGCTACTTGAAAAAGCAACTCACTTATGACACAGCTCAAAAAAACCCAGACTGGTTTCATCTTTAGATGAAAAAAAAAACAATTCAACTAGGAAACTGCCACAGAGTGTGTTTAAGTCGCGTGGAGTGGAAAACTCAGTCAATCGTGAAACTGTGAAGATAAACATATTTAGCCTGAGCTACAGGCAGCATGGCGGTGCGTGCAGTTAGCGCCACCGACTCTCAACCGACTGGTTGTGAGTTTGAATCTCTACTCAGACTTTTCGGTGTGGAGTTTGCATGTTTTTATTGTGCTTATACAGATTTGCGGACCCTTCCCAAGCTCTCTTCCTTTTTCCCAGCTTGGGCTTTTGGGGTTTTTCCTTGCCCGGATGTGGGTTCAGATCTGGGGATGTTGTTTGAGGCGCTGGTGGTGAAGGGTTATGCAAATAAATTGTAATTCATTGATTGACTCCCAGTAGTTTGGTGTCAACGGGTCCTCGGATTGACTACAACCGGTCTCTTAACTTTTTCTAAAGAGTTTGACGGATCAGTTCAAAACCTGACTGGCTGCTCAAGTACTAAACATAAAGATGGGCGATAGGGTCTAAAATGTATATTGCAACATATAGAGTTAAAGTTAGAATACCAATGATTATATCGAAGCCTCTTGTGATAACGATATATGTCATCATTTAGAGCAGGGGTCACCAACCTTTTTGAAACCAAGGGCTACTTCTTGGGTAGTGATTAATGCGAAGGGCTACCAGTTTGATACACACTTAAATAAATTGCCAGAAATAGCCAATTTGCTCAATTTACCTTTAACTCTATGTTATTATTAATAATTAATGATATTTATCTTTGTGGAAACACTGATCATCTTAATGATTTCTCACATTAAATATATATAGAAACAGATAAATATCAATATGCAACACTTTATTTTTATATTTTCTCTAAGTGCACATTTTTCAAATTGAACAAATTTGCAAATGATCACTTCTAAGACAGTTTTGTGAAATCACAACATCCCATTTTAACTAGCTAGCCATTAACATTTCTTTTAACAAATCATGAATTACTTTGCACCATGTTTGTACAAATAATAACTCATGTAAAATAAAAAAATAATTTATGGAACATCATTAGTATTTTTTCCTGATTAAGATTAATTTTAGAATTTTGATGACATGTTTTAAATAGGTTAAAATCCAATCTGCACTTTGTTAGAATATATAACCAATTGGACCAAGCTATATTTCTAACAAAGACAAATCATTATTTCTTCTAGATTTTCCAGAACAAAAATTTTAAAAGAAATTCAAAAGACTTTGAAATCAGATTTAAATTTGATTCTACAGATTTTCTAGATTTGCCAGAATATTTTTTTTGAATTTTAATCATAAGAAGTTTGAAGAAATATTTCACAAATATTCTTCGTCGAAAAAACAGAAGCTAAAATGAAGAATTAAATTAAAATGTATTTATTATTCTTTACAATAAAAAAAAAAAAATACTTGAACATTGATTTAAATTGTCAGGAAAGAAGAGGAAGGAATTCAAAAGGTAAAAAGGTATATGTGTTTAAAAATCTTAAAATAATTTTTAAGGTTGTATTTTTTCTCTAAAATTGTCTTTCTGAAAGTTATAAGAAGCAAAGTAAAAAAATAAATGAATTTATTCAAACAAGTGAAGACCGAGTCTTTAAAATATTTTCTTGGATTTTCAAATTCTATTTGAGTTTTGTCTCTCTTAGAATTAAAAATGTCGAGCAAAGCGAGACCAGCTTGCTAGTTGTGGGAAGGCGGGGCCGGCGGACCGACGGCGCCTGCTCCAAGATGGCGGCGAGGAGGCGTGGACGAGCTAGCGGCAAAGCGGTGCGCGCTGGGAGCGACGCGGCAATCAGCATAAGGTGCGTGGAGCGCGCAGCTGTGGACAGTGCAATCACCCTCTCGGACCGTATAAAAGGGCGAGAGACGTGAACATCAAGGGAGGAGACGGAGAAAGACGGCGGACGGGAGGAAACCATCCTCTGCTGCCACGCAAACGACGCGACGTGCTGCTGAAAAGCAGACGGCGAACGAGAGGAAACCATTCGTGTGCTCACGTGAGAAAAAAGGCAGCTGCTGAAAAGCACGCAAAAGACTCTGTGATTGAAATAATAAAGAAGTCTAAACCGTCTCACGACAATGTCTTCCCTGGATGGTCCTGAGAACCTGCACGACAGTTAGGACTGTCACACTAGTAAATAAATACAGTTTAAAAAATAGAGGCAGCTCACTGGTAAGTGCTGCTATTTGAACTATTTTTAGAACAGGCCAGCGGGCTACTCATCTGGTCCTTACGGGTGACCTGGTGCCCGCGGGCACCGCGTTGGTGACTCCTGATTTAGAGGTACACTAAAAAGTTGATTCACATTCCAATGTGCGATTTTTATTCATCCCAATTCATAATTTTCAAAATCGCATAAAACATTTTTTTTTTTAAATTAAAAATAAAATAAAAAATATATATACACATATTTACACATATATATGTATGTATACATAATTATATATATATATATATATATATATATATATATATATATATATATATATACACACAGTGTTGGGTTAGTTACTGAAAACCAGTAACTAGTTACAATTACTAGTTACTTTATTTCAAAAGTAACTCAGTTACTAACTCAGTTACTTACACCAAAAAGTAATGCGTTTCTGTGAAAAGTAACTATTTAGTTACTTCTTTTTATCCCCTTTTTTTAAGGCTCCCATTAATGCCCTTTTAGCCTTCATTTCAGTACTGTTATTGCACTGGAGAATAATACCATCTGTTGATCAACTTGACATGCATTTGCATCACTGAACTCTGCTAAGCAATGTGGTCTACATACAACACACAAACAATGTGGTCTACATACAACACACAAACAATGTGGTCTACATACAACACACAAACAATGTGGTCTACATACAACACACAAACAATGTGGTCTACATACAACACACAAACAATGTGGTCTACATACAACACACAAACAATGTGGTCTACATACAACACACAAACAATGTGGTCTACATACAACACACAAACAATGTGGTCTACATACAACACACAAACAATGTGGTCTACATACAACACACAAACAATGTGGTCTACATACAACACACAAACAATGTGGTCTACATACAACACACAAACAATGTGGTCTACATACAACACACAAACAATGTGGTCTACATACAACACACAAACAATGTGGTCTACATACAACACACAAACAATGTGGTCTACATACAACACACAAACAATGTGGTCTACATACAACACACAAACAATGTGGTCTACATACAACACACAAACAATGTGGTCTACATACAACACACAAACAATGTGGTCTACATACAACACACAAACAATGTGGTCTACATACAACACACAAACAATGTGGTCTACATACAACACACAAACAATGTGGTCTACATACAACACACACAAACAATGTGGTCTACATACAACACACAAACAATGTGGTCTACATACAACACACAAACAATGTGGTCTACATACAACACACAAACAATGTGGTCTACATACAACACACAAACAATGTGGTCTACATACAACACACAAACAATGTGGTCTACATACAACACACAAAGACAAAGATATGTTTCAAAGGGCCAATTTATTTCAGGCCAGAAAAAATTGACAAAACTATTTTAAATAGCTGCAACATAATGGCACTTTAACTTTAACCCTTGTATTATGTTAAGGGTCAATTTGACCCATTTCAGTTTTTGTGTTGATCAAAGTACTGGTTATCCTTTTTTTTTCTTGCTGAAATTTGGTGACTTTTCCTCATCTAGGGTCATGAACTGGTGTGTAAAATCTGGACACTTTGATGTGTAGTGGAATGTCTGTCTAGAGAGTTGTATACAAAGATGATGTTGCGGGTCATTTTGACCCAGACGCTTTGATGTGGGTAAACAGCTGTTCAGATCCAAAATAAACATGTCTCTATGATGTACTTTTTACTTTGATGTACAATTGTTTGTAGTTTGATTGCCTCTGAGACCCAGAGCCAGGTGTGTGAAGAGAGGGAACTTTCTCACACTTGTCCTTGTCACTGTTCTCATGTCATCTCTTTGACAAACTCACCAAAAATTAGCTCCAGAATGATGACATCTGAGGAGGCTTTATCACTGATTTTTAACTGGGATAGTGATGTAGAGGAAGAGATTTCAGAAACAGAGGATTTTTCAGAGACAGAGGACAATGTTATTGCTGATCCAGATTTTCCTACAATGAGGAGGATTCAGAGGACGAGTCTGCCGTTGTTCCTCCAACAGATGAAAATCAAGGAATGCAGCAATCATCATCCACAGAGGGGACATGGGCATCTAAGGACGGTAATATAAAATGGTCAACATCACCACACCCAAGCCGAGGCAGACTATCATCTTCCAATGTGATCAAAATGACTCCCGGTCCTACAAGATTTGCTGTCACATGAGTTGATGAGATTCAATCAGCATTTCAGCTCTTCATATCCCCACCAATAGAGAGGATTATACTGGAAATGACCAATTTGGAGGGGAGACGCATGTTTCAAGAGACATGGAGGCCACTGGATCAGACTGACTTGCATGCTTACATTGGAGTTCTGTTATTAGCTGGAGTGTACAGGTCAAAGGGAGAAGCCACTGCAAGTCTATGGAATAAAGAGAATGGAAGGCCAATCTTTCGTGCAACAATGTCTCTGGAGACATTCCACATGATATCTCGTGTGATCCACTTTGACAACCGCGACACCAGAGCTGGTCGACGTGAAAGAGACAAACAAGCTGCGATCAGAGATGTGTGGGATAAATGGGTTGAAAATGTACCTTTGTTGTACAATCCTGGTCCCCATGTTACTGTAGATGAGCGCCTTGTTCCATTCAGGGGGCGCTGTCCTTTTCGACAGTACATACCCAACAAGCCCGCCAAGTATGGCATCAAAGTATGGGCAGCCTGTGATGCAAAATCCAGCTATGCATAGAATATGCAAGTATACACTGGAAAGCAACCTGGAGGAACATCTGAGAAGAATCAGATGTGTGTGGTGCTGGAAATGAGTGAAGGGCTGCAAGGTCATAACATCACATGTGACAATGTCTTTACATCCTACCGCCTTGTAGATGAACTTCAGAAGAGAAAGCTGACCATGTTGGGAACAGTCAGAAAAAATAAGCCAGAACTTCCCACCGAAATTCTGAAGATGCAGGGCAGACCTCTGCATTCCTCAATATTTGCTTTCACTGAGAAAGCAACAGTTGTTTCCTACTGCCCAAAGAGAAACAAGAATGTTCTTGTAATGAGTACAATGCACACAGATGCATCTCTGAGCACAAGAGAAGACATGAAGCCACAAATGATCCTGGATTATAACTCCACCAAAGGAGGAGTTGACAACCTGGACAAAGTCACAGCAACATACAGCTGCCAGCGCAAGGCAGCCCGTTGGCCTTTGGTGATTTTCTACAACATTGTGGACGTGTCTGCTTACCTCGAGAGGACAGTAAAACAAGTACCTCTTGTGTGAAATGCAAGAATTACATCTGCAGAAAGCACACAGTAACATTCTGTCCATCATGTGGAGAGCATTGAAAATGTTGAAGAAAATTTGGAGAACATTGAAAATGTTGAAGTTCGCTGGGATGAAGTTAAAGTTGAAGTTAAAGTATTTCTTAAATATAGTGTTGGAATTAAAAATGTATTGTATGTCACTTTTCTAAATGTTTATATAACCTGAAATAAAGTTGTTATTGGTTTAACCTGTTTTCTTGACTGTTTTGAGTGCATTTATACAATACGGGTCAAAATGACCCGCAACATAATCAATGTCATTTTTTTCCAACATAATACAAGGGTTAACTCTAAGTAGATAGGATCTTTGATCCAAGACACAACTTACATTTAACTAAAATGTTATTTTCTTTGTGCTCGACAAAAGAAAAGTATTGAGAATGTCTCCATGTTAAAAAACTCGACTTCTGGCTTCACCATGATGTCTTGTTAGTTGTTATGAGAGTAGCGTATGTGTGTGTGTGTGGCCCTTTAAGATATGACAACATGTGAGGTGAGTGACGTCAGTGAGTGAGTGGGCGAGAGAGGTGAGGGAGCGGCGACAGTGAGTGCGTGCAGGTGTTCTAGCTTGGTGGATGGCTGCGTCCAATAAAGTCACAAAGTTGCAACAAACCGCCGGTCTCGTCATTCACCCTCAGCTGTAAAGACCCTCTTCCGGGTCAAGTGAAGGTTGTTAGCCCCGAAGTACGGCTCTGGAGGAACGTCTCCCCTGTGGGGAGGCGTGCTTTCCCCCACCCACAGAAAGCACGCCTCTTATTTTCCACCGGAGCGCTCCAATAAAACACACTCAGATCTTCAGTTTCTAGCCGATACTACATAAAAATAACGTAAAATAACGCAGTAACGCATCATGCAGTAATGGTAACTGTGTTACTGCATATAAAAAATAACGCGTTAGATTACTAGTTACCGCCGAAACTAACGGCGTTACAGTAACGCGTTACTTAGTAACGCGTAGTCCCAACACTGCATATACACACATAAATATACATATATATACACATACACATATAAACAGTATATATATATATATATATATATATATATATATATATATATATATATATATATATATATATACACACACACACATATATATATATATTAAGATATATATATATATATATATATATACACACACACATATATATATATATATTAAGATACACACACACATATATATATATATATATTAAGATATAAATATATATATATATATATATATATATATATATATATATATATATACACACACACATATATATATATATATATATTAAGATATATATACACACACATGTACATACATATATAATTATATATATATATACATATACACACATAAATATAAATATATACACATACACAAATGTACATATAAACAGTATATATATATATATATATATATATATATATATATATATATATATATATATATATATATATATATATATATATATATATATATATATATATATATATATATATATATATATATATATATTGTTTATATACATACCATTATTTTTTAAACTTAACATTTTTATTTTTTTAGGAGAATCACTTTTTAAATAAGTGTTTTTAGGTCATCTCTATGCAACCAGAAGGGAATTTTCTAACCTGTAACCTGTCTCGTTATAATTATTATACCAAATAACCCATTGCGAGAATCAGTTTGAATCAAGAATCGTGTTGAATTGAGAATTCTGAGATTCTGAATCGAATAGTCACCCCAAGAATCAGAATTTGGGTCAACTCGTTAGATTCTCAAAGATTCACACCCCTATCACAATAAAATGTTTGGCATATAAATGACATTAGAAAAATTTTAAAACGGGTTACAAAGGCTCTTAATTTAGCGTATGATGTAGCATTTCACATCAATTTTCAGTTGTATTGTATAAAAAAAAAAAAAATACATTTGGGAATTGATCCAAAACCAAGTTGTTACAGGGGCAGGTTTGACCATAATAATGTTCATACTTTAGATTTTCAGGATTACTGTATGACCTGTCAAGTTCCAATTCGGCCACCCATCCCATTCACTCGCCGGCGTGTCCTTGGGCAAGACACTTTAGTCGTCCTGCCTCCATTGTCACACACGTTGGGGTACAAACGGTGAGGTTGCAAACTGGCAGCCATGTTTATGGCCGCACGTAGAGTGCTTTGAGTGTTGACAAAAGTGCTTTTTCCAAATCCAATTAATTACTGAATGTTTTGGCGCATCAACACCGCCGTCAGGTCCCAACATTGGTCTGTTCCCCTGGAAAAAAACTACTACACAGGTGGAAATTGCTTCTTTTGTCGGGTTTGTTCGATCTTCAACCAGAAGTGTAGTATTATTAGACTGAATTACTAGTGGAATATATAAAATACTTGGAAGAAAGACACAGCGGCTGGTTGTTGCTCTTCTCAACTTTCCGAAATCAAATGCTGATTATGTTAGTATTAGTTGAAAAATTGCAATTTCTGCAAAAAAGCCATTTAAAGACCATCTCTACGACAGCAGTCGAGTGTTTTTCGGAATCTGCTGCAAAAATGTGATTCTCTCTCAATTTTTTTTAATTTTTTTAAATGAACTTGTGCCACAGTTGAATAGCCCATATGATAAAAATAGAGGATCTAAAACAGAGCCTTGAGGAACACCACTAGTATAACTAATGAAGTTTAAAGGAGATATATGTAATAATTGCATGTCAAGTCGTCATTAAATGGCCCTGATACGTCGAAAGGTATTAATAAATCATGTCCTTTTCGAATACATCTACAATTGATAGCAGAAGTTCAGCCGGGATGTGCTCATTTAAAAAATTAGATTTACAGCCCCGTAATCTTGTTATCGTTTTCATTTGTGCCCCGCCCGCCACCATTTGACCAATTAGAAAGTCAGTGAGTGTGTTACATCCAGGTTGCCAGTTACGTACCGCCCTCTTCGTCGAGCTACTGCCACTGGTAAAGATACTAAACATGTCAGACCTTATTAAATATAAAAGGCCTCATTAACGATTTTCAACTTATTCATGACAAAGCCAGGAACAAAACGAGGATTTGTATCGAGGATGCCTTTGAAAGATGGAGACGATTGAAAGTGGAGAAGTGAAGTGAAGTGAATTATATTTATATAGCGCTTTTCTCTAGAGACTCAAAGCGCTTTACATAGTGAAACCCAATATCTAAGTTACATTTAAACCAGTGTGGGTGGCACTGGGAGCAGGTGGGTAAAGTGTCTTGCCCAAGGACACAACGGCAGTGACTAGGATGGCGGAAGCGGGGATCGAACCTGGAACCCTCAAGTTGCTGGCACGGCCGCTCTACCAACCGAAGATTTTTTTCATCTGTAATAAGTGGAAATGGACACTTTGTCAGTCTATTATCTTGTCTAACAAAGATAGTATGTATGGGCGTACATTAGGCTGCTAAGCATGCTCTACTTATTTTCGCCAGTGTAACCATTGCTAGTGTTGGTTCTGGTTCGTTTTAGTCTTTGTTTTCTGATAGTCCTGACAATAACCATATGATTGCCATTTGTTGTGATATTGTACACAGGCATGACGTACTTCTTCCTGAAAATAGCCTAATTTCTGTGTAAAATGTGTTGGTTAGAGATTTGTTATTGACAAAACGCTTGTCTATTCAACTATGATGGTCCCAGCACCTCAACCCCAGTTGATCGAGCTGGATTTGGCTGAGTATCTAGCAAACTCAGTCAGGGAGAGAGGGAGGAGACGACATAATTTTGACCGTGATTGCAGTACCATTTCTGGCCAGATTCCTACATATGGCTCCTTTAACAGATGACTACTGTCTACGTGTGAAGTCAACAAGCTACAGCGACACCTGCGTTCAGTGCTTTTCAATTATTTCCTGGTTGTGTTGCTGCAGCCAGCCGCTAATACACCGATCCCAACTACAACTTTCTTCTTTGCAGTCTTCATTGTTCATTAAACAAATTGCAAAAGATTCACCAACACAGATGTCCAGAATACTGTGGAATTTTGAGATGAAAACAGAGCTTTTTGTATTGGATTCAATGGTGTACCAATACTTCCGGTTCAACGATTGACGTCACGCGCATACATCATCATACATAGACGTTTTCAACCGGAAGTTTAGCGGGAAATTTAAAATTGCACTTTATAAGTTAACCCAGCCGTATTGGCATGTGTTGCAATGTTAAGATTTCATCATTGATATATAAACTATCAGACTGCGTGGTCGGTAGTAGTGGCTTTCAGGAGGCCTTTAAGGAAAAATTAATAAATCACCTTAAAACCAAAAAATTACTTTATTAATATTGTTTTTTAGTCTGTAACAGAAAATATTTAAAATACATTCATTTGCCTGAAATAAAAAAAAAAAATCTTATTTAAACTACAAAAAAGTTTTGACCGACTAACTATTTTATGGTGAAAACTAAAATTAAATAAACTCAATAAATAATAATATGTTCTAATTGGTAAAACAACATTAATTCAGGAGCACAATATATAAAACAAAATTAATGCTAGAATTTGTGCGGATATGTTTAATAAATAAAAATGAGGAAGTCAGGATTAAAGCCGACAGTTAGCACGTTTTGTAATGCACAGCTTTCCCAAGCATGATACTGAGTACAAAGTACTGACTTAGTCACATAAATCACAAAACATGCCAAAAAGGAGAGGACCTAATGGGGTGCCTTGAGGAACTCCCCAGTTATGTAAATCACAAGGTATGACCCCCAGTGTTCAAAGTTTGCTAACAAGGCTCAAAGGTCAATGCAAGGATCTGCCAATGTGTTTACAGTGGTCCATGTTCAGTGGTTCTCAAACTGTTGTACTGTGCTCCATCTAGTGGTACGCCAAAGAATCACTTGATTGAAGCACAGTGTTACTGTTCAAACTGTTACAGTGGCAAAACAACATCGTTAAAACAAACCCCTGCCTTGTTTTAATGACTACTTAGGCCTACTGTGCTACTGTATTTTAATGTCGGTCCGGTACTTGGAGAGCCAAGTGTTTTCTGAGGTGGTACTTGATGAACAAAGTTTGATAACCACTGCTCTTGGGGGTGTAAAAAAAAAAGATTTTCAGATTAATTGCGATTCTTATTTGTAACGATTCTTAATCGATTTAAAAGAATCAAAAATCTTTTTTTTTTCTGTCCTGTCCAGCCACTCAGTTAAATCACATAGTTGATTTTGTATATGATCTACATCTGCTGGAGAGATCTACTTTTGAAAAGGGAAGTGTTGGATGTTGCCTTATTTGTATTTGACTTTATGACATTTTTGGGTAGAATTTTATTCAACAAAACCAGTTTTCTTTTAAGTAATATAGACATTTATCAGAGCAGTTTATCCAATTTATGAAAGAATGTAGTTAATCATAGAACTGGCAACCGATGGTATTAAAAAAAGTACAGATTTTGAGTCAAGAATCGATTCTGAGTCGAATCGTTACCCCAAATGGCGCCCAAAGATTCTCATCACGCCGTGACTTATTTTGAGTTTTTTGCTGTTTTCCTGTGTAGTGTTTTAGTTCTTGTCTTGCGCTCCTATTTTTAGGGCTTTTTCTCTTTTGTTGGTATTTTCCTGTAGCAGCTTCATGTCTTCCTTTGAGCGATATTTCCCGCATCTACTTTGTTTTAGCAATCAAGAATATTTCAGTTGTTTTTATCCTTCTTTGTGGGGACATTGTTGATTGTCATGTCATGTTCGGATGTACATTGTGGACGCCGTCTTTGCTCCGCAGTAAGTCTTTGCTGTCGTCCAGCATTCTGTTTTTGTTTACTTTGTAGCCAGTTCAGTTTTAGTTTCGTTCTGCATAGCCTTCCCTAAGCTTCAATGCCTTTTCTTAAGGGCACTCACCTTTTGTTTATTTTTGGTTTAAGCATTAGACACCTTTTT
>NC_084744.1:10401232-10411232 GCF_033978785.1 Entelurus aequoreus
GTGGGCCGGACTGGTAAAATCACGGCACGATAACATAAAAATAAAGACAACTTCAGATTGTTGTCTTTGTTTGAAAATAGAACAAGCACATTCTGAAAATGTACAAATCATAATGTTGTTGGGTTTGTTACACTTACATGTTGCGGTTAATAGTATTCTATCTTTATTTGTCGTTATTTATATTTTCTAAATAAATTATGTGGTAATGTTCATTAGTCAACTCATTGGTGTTAATTTTCAATCTATCGAGATATCAAAATCAAATTAAAGTTGGTTATTTATGTAGTTTGATCATTTTCCACGACTGATGTACTTAACATCGTGTGGTTTATTTTGTACATATGTAGCATCATCTGCAAAGATACAAAGAATTGCCATTGCGACATCCAGTGGACACATTTAGAACAGCTGTTTCTTTCATTCAAAAATTTCAGATTAATTTTTATACTAAGTAAACTCATCCCGCGGGCCGGATAAAACCTGTTCGCGGGCCTGATCCGGCCCTCGGGCCGTACGTTTGACACCCCTGCTGTAAGACATTATAATGTGTAAATAAACTGTATATACTGTAATACATAATGTGTATGTACACTGTATATACTGTAAGACATTATAATGTGTAAATGAACTGTATATACTGCAATACATAATGTGTATGTACACTGTTTATACTGTAAGACATAATGTGTATATATATATATATATATATTCATACTGTATATATATACTGTAAGACATTATATACATATATATATATATATATTTATATATTAAAAAAAATATATATATTATATATATATATAATATATATATATATATATATATATATTATATATATATATATTGTAAGACATAATGTGTATATATACTGTAAGACATTATACTGTGTATATATACTGTATAAACTGTAAGACATGAGACATGGTTCCCACACAGAGAGGCATATTTGGCGCGATGGAAAGGTTTGTAGAGCGACAGGTCGCAAATAAAGGCTTCGTAGATCTAGGTTCCAATGTACAAACTCTTAAATATACGCAGTTTAATCAATTTAACCTCATTTCTTGTTCTCACTTTATTCCAACATTCCGCTGTAGAACCATCCGTGCTCAGCATATTGAGAGGCTCGTTTAGTCAACACGATGAGGCCTCTGCAATGTGCCGGTGATTGCCAGTAACGACTTGGAACATACACTGCAACGTGTTTGAAATTCCAGGTGCGTCCTCGGAGCAAATTGAGGCTAATTGATTGCGTTTGCTTGGTCATAGTCGGAATTTTCTCTCCCTGCGTCCATTTTTGTTCGTCTTCCTCGCAGGATGTGAAACATGTTTGGGATCTCTCTCTGCTTGACTGGCTTCAAAGGCGGCGGTCACATGCCTGACACATGTATGGGGGGCTGAGTGGCTGGTCGCCATGCCAACAGTAAACATTGTCATGGACGGTGAGTGTGTTGACATATTCATGAGGTGCACTGCTGGGAATTGGGTCTGAAACGCACACATACTTACATTGACAAGCAAACACGCACGCACCGGTTCTTTCGACCAGGGACGTTCGACTAAAGTGTTCTGGGGGTTACAATGCCAAAGAGCTAAGGACGGTTGGACTTCTCCCTTCCCAGCAGGCACAAGACATTGATAAAACGTTGATTATACGTACACGTCCTTCAGAACTGACTTTGAAACAACGTTGCAAAATAGTTGGAAGAGACAATATTGATGTCTAACGTGCTGGCTGTCCAGAGTCGGGACCCGGGGTGGACCTCGGTTGGGGACATCTCTGCGCTGCTGACCCGTCTCCGCTCGGGATGGTCCCCTGCTGGCCCCACTATGGACTGGACTCTCACTATTATGTTAGATCCACTATGGACTGGACTTTCTCAATATTATGCTAGACCCACTTGACGTCCATTGCATCCGGTCTCCCCTAAAGGGGGTTGGGGGGAGGTCACCCACGTCTGCGGTCCTCCTCTTCTCATAGTCCAGGGGTCGGCAACCCAAAATGTTGAAAGAGCCATATTGGACCAAAAATACAAAAACAAATCTGTCTGGAACCGCAACAAATTAGAAGCCATATTACATGCAGATAGTGTGTCATGATATATAAATTGAATTAAGAGGACTTAAAGGAAGCTAAATGACCTCAAATATAGCTACAAATGAGGCATAATGATGCAATATGTACATATAGCTAGCCTAAATAGCATGTTAGCATCGATTAGCTTGCAGTCATGCACTGACCAAATATGTATGATTAGCACTCCACACAAGTCAATAACATCAACAAAACTCACCTTTGTGCATTCATGCACAACGTTAAAGGTTTGGTGGACAAAATGAGACGGAAAAAGAAGTGGCATAAAACACGTCCTAGAAAGTCGGAGAAAGTTATACATGGAAACAAACTAAGGTGAGTTCAAGGACCGCCAAAATTAGTAGGACAAAACGGCGCTCGCCAAATACTCGAATCAGTGAAGCATATTTAATATAAACAGTGTGATTTATAACAATTAGGGAGGTTTGTGTCATGTTTGTCCTCCTACAGAAACCATACTAAAACAAAAAATGTTTTTTTTCCCCATCATCTTTTTCCATTTTTCATACATTTTTGAAAAAGCTCCAGAGAGCCACTAGGGCGGCGATAAAGAGCCGCATGCGGCTCTAGAGCCGCGGGTTGCCGACCCCTGTCATAGTCATTCACATTGACTTCCCACTGGGTTGTGAGTTTTTCCTTGCCCTTATGTGGGATCTGAACCGAAGATGTCGTTGTGGCTTGCGCAGCCCTTTGAGACACTTGTGATTTAGGGCTATATAAATAAACATTGATTGATTGATCCACGTTGTTGTTTGGGGAAATGACCACATTTCAATGGTCAAATGAACGTCATAACCTAACATCAGGCACGGGATTTTTCCGTCTAGAGTCGGAAATCCGTTTTTTTAATCTCTGTAAGAATATTTAAAAATATTTTCCTGTTTTTCTTTGTTTTTTCCGACCCACAATGTGTGTTAAAATCATGATCCGTCTCTTTGCCATACCTGCCAACAGCTACGTTTTTTTTTCCCCCCGTAATTAGTACGTTTTTGATCATCCAGTGGTAAAAACTACGGTTTTCCATTAAAAACGGTTAACTTAAAAATCGAAGCTACGCAGCGAAGCAACTCCACAAACTATACGGGAAGCATCATTGACGATTGGTTGGTTTACGAATAAGAACATCCATGATTGGTTGGTTGTTTACTATGATGAGTCACGATTGGTTAAGATTAGGGCAAAACATTACGGACAGGCCAATCAGAGGCAAGATAGGGCGGGTCATCGAACCAGGAAGGGAAATCCCATCAGACATCCCAAATGACGATGAGAGAGTTGGAGAAGAGAAGAGGGAAAATTCAAGCGGGCCATTTATATATTAAAATACATTTAATTATTTACATTATTTACAATCCGGGGTGTGGGATATGGAGGAGGGGGGGGGGGGTTAGGTTTGGTTGGTATCAACACTTCAGTCATCAACAATTGCATCATCAGAGAAATGGTGTAGGACTGACTTGGTAGGATATGTACAGCAAATAGTGGACACACAGAGAGAGATCAGAAAATATAAGAAAAAGTGTCTACATTTGATTATTTACATTTGTGGAAGGGAGGGTGTTAGTTTAGGGTTGAAGTTGCCTGGAGGTGTTCTTTTAGTGCGGTGTTGAAGGAGGATAGAGATGCCCTTTCTTTTACACCTGTTGGGAGTGCATTCCATATTGATGTGGCATAGAAAGAGAATGAGTTAAGACATTTGTTAGATCGGAATCTGGGTTTAACGTGGTTAGTGGAGCTCCCTCTGGTGTTGTGGTTATGGTGGTCATTTACGTTAAGGAAGTAGTTTGACATGTACTTCGGTATAAGGGAGGTGTAGCGGATTTTATAGACTAGGCTCAGTGCAAGTTGTTTTACTCTGTCCTCCACCCTGAGCCAGCCCACTTTGGAGAAGTGGGTAGGAGTGAGGTGTGATCCGGGGTGGAGGTCTAGAAGTAATCTGACTAGCTTGTTCTGGGATGTTTGGAGTCTAGATTTGATATCTTCCGCAGCTAGTGGGTCCATGACGATGACTTCTGTTTTGTTTGATGAGCCGTTTTACTGCCGTGTTACAGACACCGCTTGGTAAGTAAACATTTACAAAAGTATTTGTGTAAATAACAAATTTCACAACGTATATACACTACTGTTCAAAAGTTTGGGGTCACATTGAAATGTCCTTATTTTTGAAGGAAAAGCACTGTACTTTTCAGTGAAGATAACTTTAAACTAGTCTTAACTTTAAAGAAATACACTCTATACATTGCTAATGTGGTAAATGACTATTCTAGCTGCAAATGTCTGGTTTTTGGTGCAATATCTACATAGGTGTATAGAGGCCCATTTCCAGCAACTATCACTCCAGTGTTCTAATGGTACAATGTGTTTGCTCATTGGCTCAGAAGGCTAATTGATGATTAGAAAACCCTTGTGCAATCATGTTCACACATCTGAAAACAGTTTAGCTCGTTACAGAAGCTACAAAACTGACCTTCCTTTGAGCAGATTGAGTTTCTGGAGCATCACATTTGTGGGGTCAATTAAACGCTCAAAATGGCCAGAAAAAGAGAACTTTCATCTGAAACTCGACAGTCTATTCTTGTTCTTAGAAATGAAGGCTATTCCACAAAATTGTTTGGGTGACCCCAAACTTTTGAACGGTAGTGTATCTGCGATTTATAGTCTGGTGCAGCTAATATATGGGAAAATATATTTTTTCCTAAAATTTACTGGGTGCGGCCTATATAACGATGCGCTCTATAGTCCAGAAATTACAGAGAAACATGGCAGAACTAATGCAAGGCTCCCTGGATCACATAACGTTTTGCACACAACACTGTATAGTGAGCACAAAAACGACGCAGACCCTACATAACGTAAAATAACCTTAAATACTCGACAACACCCTTGCGGCACCATTAGCACTGTATAATTTGCCACGTCAGTTGTTCATACATTAATATTCAACGCAAATGAGAGAAGCTTAATTCGAAATATGTATGCAAGTTGCTCATGTGCCTGAGGGTTTATATTTTCCTCACACATAATTGATATTTGTACTGGCAGAGAGACACCGTGAAGGACAAAAATGCTAACTATGTCATATTTCACAACACTGTCACCTTCTCGGTCACTGACCAGCACTAGATGCCACGGACTGTGTAGTATCTCAGTGTGTGATTCATTCGGGAATAAATTGTCCCCCAATGGCAAGAGATATTAAAGATGTCAGTAGAAGCGTGCAGTATGTCGTTCAATGACGAGTTACTCAAAATATGCATGTTCGCGTTCAAGGGTAGCCGTCGGGGTTGGTGAAGTCAGTGGCGGCTGATACAGGTGTGAGGTCATCAATCAATCTCTACAAGAAGTTCCCTGCTTCATGGATGTTGAGATGTCCTACGCAAAATGTGATTTTGGGGCCTTCTATTTCTCCCAATAATAATAACACACCGACAATAAACTCATTGAGGCTGTGGTAGTGTTGTTTACATTATCTTATTGATGAAGTTATTTATAAACACATGCTGGTGGCCCAGTTAAGAACATCAATAATACCAATGTGTTATTAACACAAATAATACCAATGATTTTTTTAACAGCCAAGTGCGAGAAATGCCACTCTTCTCGAAGAGAACAAGAGCGGTGCAACCAACAAATACTTGCTGAGGGATGCACGACACTATGTATTGGGTCTTAAAGCTACAGATTGAATCATTGTTATTTCTCTCAGTTTGAGTAATGACAAAATTACATGTTATTTTTTGGGGGAAATGGTGTGGCTTGTAACTATGAGCAAATGTGTCACTTTTTAAAACAACACAGTGTATTTTTGTCAAACTCCAGGAGGATTTAAAAAAAAAAATTTGTTACACTTTGATTAAATAACAGCAAAACTTGTTTTGAATTATCTCGACTATTTGTACTTTTGGTTTTCTTTTAAATGAAGTAGGAAACATTTTAGAAAAACAAATGATGAATCTAAATTATTTGTAAAAAAAAAAAAAATTCTGAAATTGTATTTTTAAACCTAGAAAAATTCCAGTCCACTTTATAATATAGCAACATTTTAAAAACAACAACAATAACAAAACATTTTTCTCAAAGTGCTGCACATTAAAATACACATTTTAAATTAGCATAATACTAAGGACGGTCTAGAGTAAAAAAACATGTAACTTAAAGGCCTACTGAAAGCCACTACTACCGACCACGCAGTCTGATAGTTTATATATCAATGATGAAATCTTAACATTGCAACACATGCCAATACGGCCGGGTTAACTTATAAAGTGACATTTTAAATTTCCCTCTAAACTTCCGGTTGAAAACGTCTATGTATGATGACGTATGCGCGTGACGTCAATCGTTGAAACGGAAGTATTCGGACGCCATTGAATCCAATACAAAAAGCTCTGTTTTCATCTCAAAATTCCACAGTATTCTGGACATCTGTGTTGGTGAATTATTTGCAATTCGTTTAATGAACAATGAAGACTGCAAAGAAGAAAGTTGTAGGTGGGATCGGTGTATTAGCGGCTGGCTGCAGCAACACAAACAGGAGGACTTTGAGGTGGATAGCAGACGCGCTATCCGACGCTAGCCGCCGACCGCATCGGTGATCGGGTGAAGTCCTTCGTCGCACCGTCGATCGCTGGAACGCAGGTGAGCACGGGTGTTGATGAGCAGATGAGGGCTGGCTGGCGTAGGTGGATAGCTAATGTTTTTAGCATAGCTCTGTGAGGTCCCGTTGGTAAGTTAGCTTCAATGGCGTCGTTAGCAACAGCATTGTTAACCTTCGCCAGGCTGGAAAGCATTAACCGTGTAGTTACATGTCCATGGTTTAATAGTATTCTTGATTTTCTGTCTATCCTTCCAGTCAGGGGTTTATTTCTTATGTTTGTATATGCAGTTAAGCCCGATGCTATCACGTTAGCTCTGTAGCTAAAGTGTTTTGCCGAAAGATGCGTCCTGCACTGCACTCTAGTCCTTCACTCTCACGTTCCTCATCCACGAATCTTTCATCCTCGCTCAAATTAATGGGGTAATCGTCGCTTTCTCAGTCCGAATTGCTCTCGCTGCATTGAAAACAATGGGGAAATGTGAGGAGCCTTTCAACCTTTGACGTCACGCTACTTCCGGTACAGGCAAGACTTTTTTTTATCAGCGACCAAAAGTTGCGAACTTTATCGTCGATGTTCTCTACTAAATCCTTTCAGCAAAAATATGGCAATATCGCGAAATGATCAAGTATGACACATAGAATGGATCTGCTATCCCCATTTGAATAAAAACAATTCATTTCAGTAGGCCTTTAAAAAGAAAAAATAATAAATACATAGAATAAATAAAACAAATAAAATTGACTAAGATCACAAATAGTTTGGAAGCTAAGGAGTAAAGTTATGTTTTAAGATTTAATTTAAAACTCATTAAAAAGGAGACATCTGAATTATCAGAGGGAGATCATTCCAAAGTTTCTTCCAGACTTTAATCTGGTTTTTGGGACGACAAGAAGGAATTGTTCATCAGACTTCAGATACCTTGTGGGGGTGTAGATGTTTAAGAGGTCTGACATATTTTGTGGTGCTGATCCGTTAAGAGATTTGAAAACAAACTACAACATCTTAAAAAATGTATTCTAAAATGAACTGGGAGCCAGTGAAGAGACGCTAAAATGGACAAACTTGTCAAGTAAGAATGTATTCCACGTTAGGAGTAATGGATCAAACAGTACTGAATTAATGATAAAGTATAAAACAAAGAGTTATGTCCGTCAATACCTCGATGTGTGTTTCACTTTAGGAAGAAAACACGTTACGGAACTGTGAAGCACAAAACTGTGTTAATCAGGAACAGATTCTTTGGGCTCACATGTGTCAGCTCAAACTGGAAGAAGCGGAAACTGTTGCTTACATGTGCCAATCTTGAACAAGTCCAAATTCCAAAGTGTGGCATGATTTGGCATTTATAGCGCCAAATAGGGTAACATTTCCTTTTTTCCTGTTTACTATTTGGTTTGTTGATCAGACTTACATTCCATATTTATTTCTGCACAAATATGTGTTTAAAAAAAAACATAACTATTGATTTTATATGCCAGTCAAATGTAGTATTTTTTTTTTAGTCCAGCAGATGGCGCCATTATAGAACAGCAACACAGTATCAATACAGACACGTACTCAGGAGTCATCATTTAGTCATCACAACATATTACAAACCCCGTTTCCATATGAGTTGGGAAATTGTGTTAGATGTAAATATAAACGGAATACAATGATTTGCAAATCCCTTTCAACCCATATTTAGCTGAATGCACTACAAAGACAACATATTTGATGTTCAAACTCATAAACTTTATTTTTGTTTTGCAAATAATAATTAACTTAGAATTTCATGGCTGCAACACGTGCCAAAGTTGTTGGGGAAAGGGCATGTTCACCACTGTGTTACATGGCCTTTCCTTTTAACAACACTCAGTAAACGTTTGGGAACTGAGGAGACACATTTTTTAAGCTTCTCAGGTTGAATTCTTTCCCATTCTTGCTTGATGTACAGCTTAAGTTGTCCAACAGTCCGGGGGTTTCCGTTCTGCTATTTTAGGCTTCATATGCGCCACACATTTTCAATGGGAGACAGGTCTGGACTACAGGCAGGCCAGTCTAGTACCCGCACTCTTTTACTATGAAGCCACGTTGATGTAACACGTGGCTTGGCATTGTCTTGATGAAATAAGCAGGGGCGTCCATGGTAACGTTGCTTGGATGGCAACATATGTTGCTCCAAAACCTGTATGTACCTTTCAGCATTAATGGTGCCTTCACAGATGTGTAAGTTACCCATGTCTTGGGCACTAATACACCCCCATACCATCACAGATGCTGGCTTTTACACTTTGCGCCTATAACAATCCGGATGGTTCTTTTCCTCTTTGGTCCGGAGGACACGACGTCCACAGTTTCCAAAAACAATTTGAAATGTGGACTCGTCAGACCACAGAACACTTTTCCACTTTGTATCAGTCTGTCTTAGATGAGCTCAGGCCCAGGGAAGCCGACAGCATTTCTGGGTGTTGTTGATAAACGGTTTTCGCCTTGCATAGGAGAGTTTTAACTTGCACTTACAGATGTAGCAACCTGCTGTAGATACTGACAGTGGGTTTCTGAAGTGTTCCTGAGCCCATGTGGTGATATCCTTTACACACTGATGTCGCTTGTTGATGCAGTACAGCCTGAGGGATCGAAGGTCACGTGCTTAGCTAATTACGTGCAGTGATTTCTCCAGATTCTCTGAACCCTTTGATGATATTACGGAGCGTAGATGGGGAAATCCCTAAATTCCTTGCAATAGCTGGTTGAGAAAGGTTTTTCTTAAACTGTTCAACAATTTGCTCACGCATTTGTTGACAAAGTGGTGACCCTCGCCCCATCCTTGTTTGTGAATGACTGAGCATTTCATGGAATCTACTTTTATACCCAATCATGGCACCCACCTGTTCCCAATTTGCCTGTTCACCTGTGGGATGTTCCAAATAAGTGTTTGATGAGCATTCCTCAACTTTATCAGTATTTATTGCCACCTTTCCCACCTTCTTTGTCACGTGTTGCTGGCATCAAATTCTAAAGTTAATGATTATTTGCAAAAAAAAAAACGTTTATCAGTTTGAACATCAAATATGTTGTCTTTGTAGCATATTCAACTGAATATGGGTTGAAAATGATTCGCACATCATTGTATTCCGTTTATATTTACATCTAACACAATTTCCCAACTTGGTTGTTTAAAATACAATCTGAGCCTTTTATGACAACAGACAATTTTCTCACCCAATGAACGGAATTAGCTTCGTGCAAAGTCAGAAGCTGCGCAATCAAACCAGATTTCCTCCAGATCTCATTCATATTTGACAACAATTTAAATTTAACATTGAAATGC
>NC_084744.1:10421232-10441232 GCF_033978785.1 Entelurus aequoreus
AAGATCTGACACTGATCGTACAGGGAGCGGACCGCCACCATCAGACAGTCCGATACCCCATACTCTCTGAGCACTCCCCACTGGACTTCCCGAGGGACACGGTCAAATGCCTTCTCCAAGTCCACAAAGCACATGTAGACTGGTATATATATATATATAAAGCTAGAATTCACTGACTGTGTGCGAACGTAGCGCACAAACACAAAACTTCACAAACGGCTAACAAAGACTTAGAAATTAATCATTGTTATTATTATTATTTCAGTGGGTTTATTTTCAATGTGTGGTCAGTACAACAACAAACATGGGTTTGCACAGTGACATTTTGTTTACAGCATCAACAAGAAACAATGACTTGCATGATCCTTCAAGATACACTGAAACACAATGAAAGTCATGGCATTAGCCTCTATGTTATTTATTCACAACATAGAGGCTAATGCCACCACTTTCGCTCACAATACAATAATTGTTTGTTCCCAAATATTTTGAAGTTGCACGGATTACATTTTGGGCACATATGTGACTAAAATGGTTGTAAATTCAAGCCCTGGAAATATTACTTAATTACATGAATTAAAGTAATATCTGGATCGGGATAATTTGGCTTATATATATATATATATATATATATATATATATATATATATATATATATATATATATATATATATATATATATATATATATATATATATATATATATATATATTATGGCAAGCCGTTAAGGAAATTCAATATATATGGAAGTCTGAATAGAAATGAGAAAGGTTTATATATACTGTAAATAAGAAAGACTTAGAGTCCGTCTGCTGATCTGAAAAAGAGCCAAAACTGTCAAAGAGCTGAGGGACCATCTTCAAAGTGCAATGCTGAAACAAATAATGCAAACAATAAAATGTAACTTCCAGGGCTTGAGATTAACGTCGTCCCGGGGGACAGTAAAAAAAATGCCCGGGACGAAATGAAATGCTCCCCGGGACGATGGCTTTTAACCATCTTTTTCCTTTTTCTTTTTATGTATTTATTCATTTTACATTTTACATTACATGTCTTGGTTTTTCCTCCCTCTGAAAATCCTATTAAATGTTTAACTAGCCATCCTATAATAATACAACAGCTATTAATGTAAAAATACAATAAAACAAATATATTTAATGATGTTTTTTTCATTATTTTATCAATAGGCTAATGTATATTACTTTTTATAGATTCTACAAGAAACACAAAACTTAAAAACTAAATTATTTACAATTGCAGACACACGGTTTCGTGCAACCTCACTCATTGGAAGCCTCACAGTTGTCTCATTGAAGACGGAAGTCCACGCAGGAGAAAAATTACTACAAAGATGGTGTCTGGGTTTTTCTTTTTGTATATATATATATATATATACATATTACGTCTTTCATACACACACATATACATACATATATATATATATATATATATACACTTCCATTCAAAAGTTTGGGGTCACCCAAACAATTTTGTGGAATAGCCTTCATTTCTAAGAACAAGAATAGACTGTCGAGTTTCAGATGAAAGTTCTCTTTTTCTGGCCATTTTGAGCGTTTAATTGACACCACAAATGTGATGCTCCAGAAACTCAATCTGCTCAAAGGAAGGTCAGTTTTGTAGCTTCTGTAACGAGCTAAACTGTTTTCAGATGTGTGAACATGATTGCACAAGGGTTTTCTAATCATCAATTAGCCTTCTGAGCCAATGAGCAAACACATTGTACCATTAGAACACTGGAGTGATAGTTGCTGGAAATGGGCCTCTATACACCTATGTAGATATTGCACCAAAAAACAGACATTTGCAGCTAGAATAGTCATTTACCACATTAGCAATGTATAGAGTGTATTTCTTTAAAGTTAAGACTAGTTTAAAGTTATCTTCATTGAAAAGTACAGTGCTTCTCCTTCAAAAATAAGGGGGGGGGTTTGTAAGGGGAAGAAATTTGGCGTGACACCTCCAACCCAATATATTACATAAAGATAAGACCATAATAACGTTTTTTTTATTAAATGTGCTTTTTTGTGTGCTACAGTTTGTATGTGTAAAGTTAAAGTTAAGTTAAAGTACCAATGATTGTCACACACACACTAAGTGTGGTGAAATTTGTCCTCTGCATTTGACCCATCCCTTGATCACCCCCTGGGAGGTGAGGGGAGCAGTGGGCAGCAGCGGCGCCGTGCCTGGGAATAATTTTTGGTGATTTAACCCCCAATTCCAACCATTGATGCTGAGTGCCAAGCAGGGAAGAATGCTGGTAATTCTGTCTCTGTTTAATTCTTTGCTTCTTGTCTTGTTTAATAGATGTCATCAGTGTTTGAACCTGACAGTAGTGGGTGCAGCTTATATGCCGGTGCGCTCTATAGTCCAAAACATGCGGTACAGTGCATTTATTATAGGACATTAAAGAGGATACTGTTGAAAACAACAATGAAAATAATGTGGCTGTTTTAACACAAATGTATGCGAGCAAACGCAATGAAATACACACACACAGCGATTCATTTCTTCAAGAACAGCAAACAAGAAAATAGCATGGCACAGTTAGAGGGCTGAGGGTTAATTTGTTTTTTTTTTTGTTTTGTTTTCTCATTCCTTTCCACGGTACGGTCATTGCTTTACTTTTCATACTTTTTCTCCCCCGCCCCTGACACAGACGGGTTCCATATTTAGTTTGGCAGTGGCAGCTAAATGCAATCTCTCTGTTACAGAGGTCCAGCTGATATTTAACCCATTCGCAGCCGCCAGACAAGGGAATCAATCACCGGGGTTAAAAAAAATAAATAAATAAAAAGAGCTACTGCCTTTAACACATTGGCTGGCAAGGACAGAAAACCCAAGGGAGACAAAGTGAAAGACATTAGGCACCCATAGAAAAACATCTAGAAATGTCTGACCTCTTAAAATGCTTCTTCTCTAGCCTTTGGAAACACAGCAACAAGTACCTTTTTGTGCAGATAAACATGAACATTAAATTCCATTTTTAATACTCGTTGTAGGCTTAAAGGCCTACTGAAATGATTTTTTTTTAATTTAAACGGGAATAGCAGATCCATTCTATGTGTCATACTTGATCATTTCGCGATATTGCCATATTTTTGCTGAAAGGATTTAGTAGAGAAAATCGACGATAAAGTTCGCAACTTTTGCTCGCTGATAAAAAAAAAGCCTTGCCTGTACCGGAAGTAACGTGACGTCACAGGAGCTAGTATTCCTCACAATTCCCCGTTGTTTACAATGGAGCGAGAGAGATTAGGACCGAGAAAGTGATGATTACCCCATTAATTTGAGCGAGGATGAAAGATTCGTAGATGAGGAATGTTACAGTGAATGACTTGAGAGGCAGCGATGGAAAGCGACGATTACCCCATTAATTTGAGCGAGGATGAAAGATTTGTGGATGAGGAACGTGAGAGTTAAGGACTAGAGGGCAGTGCAGGATGTATCTTTTTTCGCTCTGACCGTAACTTAGGTACAAGCTGGCTCATTGGATTCCACACTCTCTCCTTTTTCTATTGTAGATCACAGATTTGTATTTTAAACCACCTCGGATACTATATCCTTTTGAAAATGAGAGTCGAGAACGCGAAATGGACATTCAGTGCCTTTTATCTCCACGACAATACATCGGCGAAATGCTTTAGCTACGAGCTAACGTGATAGCATTTTGCTTTAACTGCATATAGAAACAAAAGAAATAAACCCCTGACTGGAAGGATAGATAGAAAATCAACAATACTATTAAACCGTGGACATGTAAATACACGGTTAATGCTTTCCAGGCTGGCGAAGGTTAACAATGCTGTGCTAACGACGCCATTGAAGCTAACTTAGCAACCGGACTGCACAGAGCTATGCTAAAAACATTAGCTCTCCACCTATGCCAGCCAGCCCTCATTTGCTCATCAACACCCGTGCTCACCTGCGTTCCAGCGATCGGCAGAAGGACGAAGGACTTCACCCGATGCGTTTGGCGGCCCGGAGACGTAGGAAGTCAAGGTGAAGTCGGCGGCTAGCGCGGCTAGCGCTCCAACAAAGTCCTCCTGGTTGTGTTGCTGTAGTCCGCTGCTAATACACTGATCCCACCTACAACTGTCTTCTTTGCAGCCTTCATTGTTCATTAAAAAATTGCAAAAGATGTCCAGAATACTGTGGAATTATGAAATGAAAACAGAGCTTTTTGTATAGGATTCTACAGGGTACCATAACTTCCGTTACTCGGACTTCGTCACGCGCATACGTCATCATACCGCGATGTTTCAGCCGGATATTTCCCGGGAATTTTAAAATGTCACTTTATAAGTTAACCCGGCCGTATTGGCATGTGTTGCAATGTTAAGATTTCATCATTGATATATATACTATCAGACTGCATGGTCGGTAGTAGTGGCTTTCAGTAGGCCTTTAAACACATCTCCAGTGTTGGATCTTTATTTTTTTGAACAAAGTGAATAGGGTATGACTTAAAGGCCTACTGAAAGCCACTACTACCGACCACGCAGTCTGATAGTTTATATATCAATGATGAAATCTTAACATTGCAACACATGCCAATACACTTATAAAGTGCAATTTTAAATTTCCCGGGAAACTTCCGGTTGAAAACGTCTATGTATGATGACGTTTGCACGTGACGTCGATGGTTGAAGCGGAAGTATTCGGACACATTGTATCACAATACAAACAGCTCTGTTTTCATCACAAAATTCCACAGTATTCTGGACATCTGTGTTGGTGAATCTTTTGCAATTTGTTTAATGAACAATGGAGACTACAAAGAAGAAAGCTGTAGGTGGGATCGGTGTATTAGCGGATGGCTGCAGCAACACAACAAGGAGGACTTTGAGTTGGACAGCAGACGCGCTATCCGACGCTAGCCGCCGACCGCATCGATGATCGGGTGAAGTCCTTCGTCGATCGCTGGAACGCAGGTGAGCACAGGTGTTGATGAGCAGATGAGGGCTGGCGTAGGTGGAGCGCTAATGTTTTTATCATAGCTCTGACGAGGTCCCGTAGCTAAGTTAGCTTCAATGGCATCGTTAGCAACATCATTGCTAGGCTTCGACAGGCGGCACAGCATTAACCGTGTGGTTACATGTCCAGTGTTTGGTTCGGTGTCTCGTAATAGTAGTATTGTTGATCTTCTGTCTATCCTTCCAGTCAGGGGCTTATTTCTTTTGTTTATATCTGCATTTAAGCACGATGCTATCACGTTAGCTCTGTAGCTAAAGTGCTTCACCGATGTATTGTCGTGGAGATAAAAGTCACTGTGAATGTCCATTTCGCATTCTCGACTGTCATTTTCAAGAGGATATAGTATCCGAGGTGGTTTAAAATACAAATCCGTGATCCACAATAGTAAAAGGAGAAAGTGTGGAATCCAATGAGCCAGCTTGTACCTAAGTAACGGTCAGAGCGAAAAAAGATACGTCCTGCACTTCCCTCTAGTCCTTCACTCTCACGTTCCTCATCCACAAATATTTCATCCTCGCTCAAATTAATGGGGTAATCGTCGCTTTCTCGGTCCCAATCGCTCTCGCTGCTGGTGTAAACAACGGGGAAATGTGAGGAGCCTTTCAACCTGCGACGTCACGCTACTTCCGGTACAGGCAAGGCTTTTTTTATCAGCGACCAAAAGTTGTGAACTTTATCGTCGATGTTCTCTACTAAATCCTTTCAGCAAAAATATGGCAATATCGCGAAATAATCAAGTATGACACATAGAATGGATCTGCTATCCCCGTAGGCCTTTAAAATCCCCTACCGTGGAGCAAAATAAGTTTGCAAGTGGCAGCATCTTGATAACGAAGGTGAGAGTCACGATTGAATCGACAAATTAACTTGTAGCAATGTTTAATGTTTCAATAATGTTGTCATTTAGTTGTATGTTGCATTGTTTTCTGCATATACAACTATAATTATAAGTGGTGCGCGACAGGGATGTCCGATAATATCGGACTGCCGATATTATCGGCCGATAAATGCTTTAAAATGTAATATCGGAAATTATCTGAGTCGGATTCAAAATTATCGGTATCGGTTTTCAAAAAGTAAAATGTATGACTTTTTAAAACGCAGCTGTGTACACGGACATAGGAAGAAGTACAGAGTGCCAATAAACCTTGAAGGCACTGCCTTTGCGTGCCGGCCCAGTCGGCTTTTGACACACTCACAAGTGAATGCAAGTCATACTTGGTCAACAGCCATACAGGTCACACTGAGGGTGAGCGTATAAACAACTTTAACACTGTTTCAAATATGCGCCACACTGTGAACCCACAACAAACAAGAATGACAAACACATTTCGGGAGAACATCCGCACCGTAACACAACATAAACACAACAGAACAAATACCCAGAACCCCTTGCAGCACTAACACTTCCGGGACGCTACAATATACACCCCCACCCGCTCTCCCCCTTTTCCATAACTTGAGTTGATTTATTTTGGAAAACCTTGTTACTTTGTTTAATGCATCCAGCGGGGCATCACAACAAAATTAGGCATAATAATGTGTTAATTCCACGACTGTATCGGTTGATATCGGGATCGGTAATTAAGAGTTGGACAATATCGGAATATCAGATATCGGCAAAAAAGCCATTATTGGACATCTCTAGTGCGCGATAAATATCAAACGGATAAAAGGAATTATGTCACACCGATAAATACTATAACATAAAAAAATAATGTAGACAAAGAACTAAAGATGAGGCAAGAACCTATAATGTGTTGTCGGTTTGTTAGGGTGAGCGAATCAAGTGCTCCTTTTACCTTTTTGTGGTTATGCCGTACTGTTGTAAACTTCACCTGAGCTGAGAGGTAATACTATTGTGCTATTTATTATTATGTTCTAATAAAACATTCCGCGAGGAAGGGAAATAAACGTCAAGCTTCAACACATCGAACATAATCAGCTGCTTGAAACAGCAGAATTGCTAGAAAATGTGAATTAAAAGGTAAAAAAAAAAAAAAGGTGTGCAAAAACTACGATCAATCCATTAAATTGATCCATTCGATTAGAAAAACACTTTGATTTATATTCTGTTTTTTCGATTAATTGTTCGATTGTAACTAATACCAATTTATAAACTCAGGGGTGTGGATTGCCCAGCTTGCAAAGATTGTTATAAATCCATTAGAAGAAGACAGCCAGCCATATCCTTGAACTTGGACACACACATCTATACCTTTGGTCATTCTAAGACAGTACTTTCCAAGAGTTATCTCACCCTCTTTTTACTAATGCTTTCCAATGTTGTAAACATGTGTAGAATAAATATTACATTTAAACATTTCTGTCTATGAAGATTTGTGTCAGTCTGTGACACATAGTCATTTTGATAGTAGGCTAATATAGCTAATATAGACACTTACATCATGTGTTGACTTCATTATCTCACTTTTAATTTTTTGCGTCTCCGGACAGATTTTTTTTTTTGTATTTTTGGTCCAATATGGCTCTTTTAACATTTCGGGTTGCCTACTCCTGATTTAAACCAACAGGATCGAGAGTCAGCACATAACAAAACATTTTGAAAAATGTAATTTTGTAAAAATCTTTTAGATCAAGGGACTAAATTAGAGATCGGCCGTTATGTTGTTTTCATAAAGATAAAGAATGTTAGTAGTCAAGGAGGCTGATGACAGATATTTGGAGTCGATATTCATAATAACATCAAACACCTTTATTACGTGTGCCTTAGAGGAACATCAACATTTTATTCCAAAATATGGCAAATCTCCTGGGAAAGTTGGTCAATATATGGCATTTTTCTACATCACAATAACTCATCTACTCCATTTTAAACCATTTTATAACACTTTTAATACATTTTAAGGTTTCCTCCTGAAATATTGTGGACATTTAAATAAAAAAAATTCTGGGCTCCTTCATGTGGATTATAGTTGAGAGCTTTTTCAAGATGGCTGACATCATTTCTTCCTGAATGTTACAGAAAGTATGAGAATGTGTGAGCTGCCGCCTGCTCTTCTTTACTTATATAATTATCTCCTATTTGTCAAGATATTTAAACAAAGTTTACATTTTTGCAGAGATATCTTTCCTGTCTCGTTATTTGATTGTGGGGCGGTACTCGGTTGGTAGAGTGGCCGTGCCAGCAACATGAGGGTTCCAGGTTCGATCCCCGCTTCCGCCATCCTAGTCACTGCTGTTGTGTCCTTGGGCAAGTCACTTCACCCACGTGCTCCCAGTGCCACCCACACTTAGATATTGGGTTTCACTATGTAAAAGCGCTTAGAGTCACTAGAGAAAAGCGCTATATAAATATAATTCACCTCACTTCACATTGAATCAAAACATATTTGGGGAGAGTTATAAACTATGAGGGCATTTTTTATTCTTAAATTAAACAAATAAATAGAAAATTGGGCCCCAGCAACAATATATTTGTTTCTCATGCAGGGCAAAAGGGCTTATTACTATCTACTTTACTAATTAATATTTTTTTAAATACTAAATACTGGTATCACATGTGTATAGTTAGAAAAACAAAAGAGAGAGGAAAGGCTGATACCGATACACGTTAAAATGACCAATATTGGTCTAGTCTAAACCAGTGTTTTTCAACCTTTTTTGAGCCGAGGCACATTTTTTGCGTTGAAAAAATCCGGAGGCACACCACCAGCAGAAATCATTAAAAAACAAAACTCAGTTGACAGTAAAAAATCGTTGTCGCAATCATTGGATATGACTTTAAAGCATAAGCAAGCATGCATCAATATAGCTCTTGACTTATTTTCTGTCATGTCTGTTGATCATGTTTTTGTTTGGCCATGTGCTCTTTGTTTTTTGGACTCTTTTTAGTTCCTGGTTGTGCACTCTTGCTTGTTTTGTTACCATGACTACCATTAGTTCCACCTGCTTCACGTTTTCACATTTTGAGTCACGCACCTGTTCTCACTAATCATGTCACCAGTATTTAAAGGCCTACTGAAAGCCACTACTAGCGACCACGCAGTCTGATAGTTTATATATCAATGATGAAATCTTAACATTGCAACACATGCCAATACGGCCGGGTTAACTTATAAAGTGACATTTTAAAATTCCCGGGAAATATCCGGCTGAAACATCGCGGTATGATGACGTATGCGCGTGACGAAGTCCGAGTAACGGAAGTTATGGTACCCCGTAGAATCCTATACAAAAAGCTCTGTTTTCATTTCATAATTCCACAGTATTCTGGACATCTTTTGCAATTTTTTTAATGAACAATGAAGGCTGCAAAGAAGACAGTTGTAGGTGGGATCAGTGTATTAGCAGCGGACTACAGCAACACAACCAGGAGGACTTTGTTGGAGCGCTAGCCGCGCTAGCCGCCGACCTCACCTTGACTTCCTACGTCTCCGGGCCGCCAAACGCATCGGGTGAAGTCCTTCGTCCTTCTGCCGATCGCTGGAACGCAGGTGAGCACGGGTGTTGATGAGCAAATGAGGGCTGGCTGGCGTAGGTGGAGAGCTAATGTTTTTAGCATAGCTCTGTGCAGTCCGGTTGCTAAGTTAGCTTCAATGGCGTCGTTAGCACAGCATTGTTAACCTTCGCCAGCCTGGAAAGCATTAACCGTGTATTTACAAGTCCACGGTTTAATAGAATTGTTGATTTTCTATCTATACTTCCAGTCAGGGGTTTATTTCTTTTGTTTCTATATGCAGTTAAAGCAAGATGCTATCACGTTAGCTCGTAGCTAAAGCATTTCGCCGATGTATTGTCGTGGAGATAAAAGGCACTGAATGTCCATTTCGCGTTCTCGACTCTCATTTTCAAGAGGATATAGTATCCCAGGTGGTTTAAAATACAAATCCGTGATCCACAATAGAAAAAGGAGAGTGTGGAATCCAATAAGCCAGCTTGTACCTAAGTTACGGTCAGAGCGAAAAAAGATACGTCCATCGCTGCCTCTCAAGTCCTTCACTGTAACGTTCCTCGTCTACGAATCTTTCATCCTCGCTCAAATTAATGGGGTAATCATCACTTTCTCGGTCCGAATCTCTCTCGCTCCATTGTAAACAACGGGGAATTGTGAGGAATACTAGCTCCTGTGACGTCACGCTACTTCCGCTACAGGCAAGGCTTTTTTTTTATCAGCGAGCAAAAGTTGCGAACTTTATCGTCGATTTTCTCTACTAAATCCTTTCAGCAAAAATATGGCAATATCGCGAAATGATCAAGTATGACACATAGAATGGATCTGCTATTCCTGTTTAAATAAAAAAAAAAAAATTCAGTAGGCCTTTAAGCTTGTAGTTGCCAGGCAGTCGGTCTGGCAACATTATCCTTACTAACTCTGTTTGACTTCTGCTACCCATGTTACCCCATGCTACCTTAGTTCCATGCCAAGTGAGTTTTGTCTATTTTCATGTCACAGTAAGTGTTTTTTTCTTCTTCTTGCCCATAGTCTGCCTAAGTGCTAGATTTTGTTTCATTAGTCAAGTTTGTTCTCCGCCTTTGTGCGCGCCTTTTGTTTGTACTTTGTAGTTTATACTAATAATTAAACCATGTCTTTACCTGCACGTCACGTCCGCTCCAATTCTTGCATCTCGGGAAAACAAACAACCCATAGTCCACGTCCTGACATTTTTTACTTTTTTGCTGTTTTCCTGTGTGTAGTGTTTTAGTTCTTGTCTTGCACTCCTATTTTGGCGGCTTTTTCTCTTTTTTTGGTATTTTCCTGTAGCAGTTTCATGTCTTCCTTTCAGCGATATTTCCTGCATCTACTGTGTTTTAGCAATCGAGAATATTTCAGTTGTTTTTCTTTTTCTTTGTGGGGACATTGTGGATTGTCATGTCATGTTCGGACGTACATTGTGGACGCCGTCTTTGCTCAACACGCTGTAAGTCTTTGCTGTCGTCCAGCATTCTGTTTGTGTTTACTTTGTAGCCAGGTCAGTTTCTAGTTTCGTTCCTTAAGCTTCAATGCCTTTTCTTAGGGGCACTCAACTTTTGTTTATTTTTGGTTTTAGCATTAGATACCTTTTCATCTGCATACTGCCTGCCACCGTCATCTGCATATTGGGATCACGACATACCGCGTTCCGACATCTACAAAGCTATTAGCTACCGACTCCCACCTACAGATATGGAAGAGCATAACATTGTTACTCCGCCAAGCTCTAGACAGCACCGACACTCAACAACGGCACATTATTTGCTGTTTCAGTTGTTTTTCTTTTTCTTTGTGGGGACATTGTGGATTGCCATGTCATGTTCGGACGTACATTGTGGACGCCGTCTTTGCTCAACACGCTGTAAGTCTTTGCTGTCGTCCAGCATTCTGTTTTTGTTTACTTTGTAGCCAGGTCAGTTTCTAGTTTCGTTCCTTAAGCTTCAATGCCTTTTCTAACTTTTGTTTATTTTTGGTTTTAGCATTAGATACCTTTTCATCTGCATATTGCCTCCCACTGTCGTCTGCATATTGTGATCACGACATACCATGTTCCGACATCTACAAAGCAATTAGCTACCGACTCCCACCTACAGATATGGAAGAGCATAACATTGTTACTCTGCCAAGCTCTAGACAGCACCGACACTCAACAACGGCACATTATTTGCTGTTTCAGTTGTTTTTCTTTTTCTTTGTGGGGACATTGTGGATTGTCGTGTCATGTTCGGACGTACATTGTGGACGCCGTCTTTGCTCAACACACTGTAAGTCTTTGCTGTCGTCCAGCATTCTGTTTTTGTTTACTTTGTAGCCAGTTCAGTTTCTAGTTTCGTTCCTTAAGCTTCAATGCCTTTTCTTAGGGGCACTCAACTTTTGTTTATTTTTGGTTTTAGCATTAGATACCTTTTCATCTGCATATTGCCTCCCACTGTCGTCTGCATATTGGGATCACGACATACCATGTTCCGACATCTACAAAGCAATTAGCTACCGACTCCCACCTACAGATATGGAAGAGCATAACATTGTTACTCTGCCAAGCTCTAGACAGCACCGACACTCAACAACGGCACATTATTTGCTGTTTCAGTTGTTTTTCTTTTTCTTTGTGGGGACATTGTGGATTGTCGTGTCATGTTCGGACGTACATTGTGGACGCCGTCTTTGCTCAACACGCTGTAAGTCTTTGCTGTCGTCCAGCATTCTGTTTTTGTTTACTTTGTAGCCAGATCAGTTTCTAGTTTCGTTCCTTTAGCTTCAATGCCTTTTCTTAGGGGCACTCAACTTTTGTTTATTTTGGGTTTTAGCATTAGATACCTTTTCATCTGCATACTGCCTCCCACTGTCGTCTGCATATTGGGATCACGACATACCACGTTCCGACATCTACAAAGCAATTAGCTACCGACTCCCACCTACTGATATGGAAGAGCATAACATTGTTACTCTGCCAAGCTCTAGACAGCACCGACACTCAACAACGGCACATTATTTGCTGTTTCAGTTGTTTTTCTTTTTCTTTGTGGGGACATTGTGGATTGCCATGTCATGTTCGGACGTACATTGTGGACGCCGTCTTTGCTCAACACGCTGTAAGTCTTTGCTGTCGTCCAGCATTCTGTTTGTGTTTACTTTGTAGCCAGGTCAGTTTCTAGTTTCGTTCCTTAAGCTTCAATGCCTTTTCTTAGGGGCACTCAACTTTTGTTTATTTTTGGTTTTAGCATTAGATACCTTTTCATCTGCATACTGCCTCCCACCGTCGTCTGCATATTGGGATCACGACATACCACGTTCCGACATCTACAAAGCAATTAGCTACCGACTCCCACCTACTGATATGGAAGAGCATAACATTGTTACTCTGCCAAGCTCTAGACAGCACCGACACTCAACAACGGCACATTATTTGCAGACTATAATTACTTGTTTGCAAAAAATATTTTTACCCCAAATAGGTGAAATTAGATAATCTCCCACGGGACAGTGGTTGAAAAACACTGGTCTAAACAACACTTTCTTTGATTCTTCACTGTTAAGCAATAGCATCAGAAGATGTCCCACACCCTGTCCGGGCAGTGAACTCAACAATAAAACGTGGTCCTCTCACAGGCGGTTAACTCTCCCCAGGTGCCACTTGAAGCCAGGAAGGCTATGCATATTAACCCTGCTTGAACGAGCAGAGGCTGAGCTCCGTAATGGGCTCACTCGTGCCGGTCGCCCTCCTCCGGAGAACATGACACCCGAATTTGCATACAAAGACGTGGGTGACGGGAAGTTGGTGCATGAATGAGTGTACGTGTACGTCATGATCTGCAGTGGTACGGATTGAGCCTGGATTTTCCTTCAACGGTATTTGATCTCCTCATACACTTGGGCTTGCCTACTAGTACTATGAATACTAGTAATGTCTACGGATGTTCTCCTTCATCCAGGTCGTTGTATTCAGAGTGATCCATAGGCGTTTAGAAACCACTTAAAAAAACTAGAATTTGCAATTCCGGTAGGAACGCCCAATGTGCACGAGGCGCCGATACACGTGAGTGGAAGTGGAATGCTTGAATGTCCAGGGCGAGTGGAGTGTGTGGATGTGTGGAACAGTTCAAATCAGTTGAAAAATGTGGGATATAGAGATGTTTGTATGTGGCCCATTCATTTTCAATGGGGGGAAATTCCAGGTAATATGGGCATTTTCGAAACCGGGTAAATGGTGGCTTGAAATGTCCAGGGCGAGTGGAATGTGTGGATGTTGGAACGGTTCAAATCGCAAGAGTATGTGAGATATGCAGTATATTGTATGATGTCCATGTGGGGAGAAAATTCTGGGAAAACCGTGAATTTTGGAAAGGGAAAACATGTTTTGCGTTCGATATGTCGGAAGAGTAGTCTGGGTGGATGGTTGAATGGTCGGAATCGGGTTTAAAAATAGCGCAACATTTTGCGAATTTAGGGCTGTGTGGAACTATGAATAGAATAGATAGAACAGAATAGATAGAATAGAATAAAGTTAAAGTTAAAGGCCTACTGAAATGATTTTTTTTAATTCAAACGGGAATAGCAGATCCATTCTATGTGTCATACTTGATCATTTCGCGATATTGCCATATTTTTGCTGAAAGGATTTAGTAGAGAAAATCGACGATAAAGTTCGCAACTTTTGCTCGCTGATAAAAAAAAAAGCCTTGCCTGTAGCGGAAGTAGCGTGACGTCACAGGAGCTAGTATTCCTCACAATTCCCCGTTGTTTACAATGGAGCGAGAGAGATTCGGACCGAGAAAGTGACGATTACCCCATTAATTTGAGCGAGGATGAAAGATTCGTAGATGAGGAACGTTACAGTGAAGGACTTGAGAGGCAGCGATGGACGTATCTTTTTCCGCTCTGACCGTAACTTAGGTACAAGCTGGCTCATTGGATTCCACACTCTCCTTTTTCTATTGTAGATCACGGATTTGTATTTTAAACCACCTGGGATACTATATCCTCTTGAAAATGAGAGTCGAGAATGCGAAATTGACATTCAGTGCCTTTTATCTCCACGACAATACATCGCCGAAATGCTTTAGCTACGAGCTAACGTGATGGCATCTTGCTTTAACTGCATATAGAAACAAAAAAAATAAACCCCTGACTGGAAGGATAGATAGAAAATCAACAATACTATTAAACCGTGGACATGTAAATACACGGTTAATGCTTTCCAGGCTGGCGAAGGTTAACAATGCTGTGCTAACGACGCCATTGAAGCTAACTTAGCAACCGGACCGCACAGAGCTATGCTAAAAACATTAGCTCTCCACCTACGCCAGCCAGCCCTCATCTGCTCATCAACACCCGTGCTCACCTGCGTTCCAGCGATCGGCAGAAGGACGAAGGACTTCACCCGATACGTTTGGCGGCCCGGAGACGTAGGAAGTCAAGGTGAGGTCGGCGGCTAGCGCGTCTGCTCTCCAACAAAGTCCTCCTGGTTGTGTTGCTGTAGTCCGCTGCTAATACACCGATCCCACCTACAACTGTCTTCTTTGCAGCCTTCATTGTTCATTAAACAAATTGCAAAAGATGTCCAGAATACTGTGGAATTATGAAATGAAAACAGAGCTTTTTGTATAGGATTCTACGGGGTACCATAACTTCCGTTACTCTGACTTCGTCATGCGCATACGTCATCATACCGCGACGTTTCAGCCGGATATTTCCCGGGAAATTTTAAATGTCACTTTATAAGTTAACCCGGCCGTATTGGCATGTGTTGCAATGTTAAGATTTCATCATTGATATATAAACTATCAGACTGCGTGGTCGGTAGTAGTGGCTTTCAGTAGGCCTTTAAAGTACCACTGATGTGGTGAAATTACCCTCTGCATTAATACGTCCAATCATTTGAATAGGAATTTCCTGAAAGTTTGGGAATTTTTGAAAATATCGATCCAGGCACAATTGTCCTAGATCAGGGGTGTCCAAAGTGCAGCCCGGCGGCCATTTGCGGCCCGCAGCTAATTGTTTACCGGCCCGCGACACATTCTGGAAATGCTATTGCAAAAATAAATTAAAAAACATTACACAAAGTGGAATGAGTTGCAATGTTGACACAAAGCTGCCATGCAGGCTGTTTATTTTTCTTTTGTCTATCTTTATTTTTCTTTTTTTGCCATTGCTCCAAAAAAAAAAAATCAATGTTATAATGAATTATTGACCTATTCAAGGCTCCTTTCTTTGACAAAAGAACATGAAAACAAAAAAAATAATAGTTGAAATGTAAAATCGACAGATATATCTGAAGTTGATCTCGTAACTTAAGTGTTGAAAGTAAAAAAAAACTAATAAAAATGTATCACTTTATGAGTGGGGCACCTTGTGGATCCCAAATATATTTAATGGGATTGTATTTATCTTTTCACTGTGATTACTCAAAAATAATAATGAATTAAAATCAATGGTGTCCTGCATTATTGATCTTTTTAAGGCTCTAATTACTTCATCAAACATTGCTTTCGGAATGTTTTGGGCAGTGGGGGAAATACTGCATATTTCAGTTTTATTATAAAACACAAAGTTGTCTTTGACAGAAAAGGCATAAAACCTTTTTGTTTTTTTAACTTTACATCAACCTGGAGTTGATATACTGTAGAGATTTACTGTAAGCGTTAAATAAAAAAATACAATAATAATTTGACTTGTTTTTAACATTTTAATGACTTAGACCCTTTATGGTCCCCGAGAGCCCTGAAGGTTAAAAAAAACCAAAAACAAATCCATATATTTTGTTACGGTTTGAAAATGACAAATATCAAAATGGCCCACGCATGCTTGAATTTTTCCGTGTGCGGCCCTCAGTGGAAAAAGTTTGGACACCTCTGTCCTAGATGATATGAATGCGTTGGTGTTTAATTGGAATGGTTGAAAAATGTGGACATAGTAACAGTTTGAATTGGATTGGGTATTTCGGAATTTTCTGGAATTTCGGGAAAAGACGGAATTTGTAAGGGGAAAAAAAATAGGGTTATTTGTTGTCCCAACTAAGAGGAATGTTTTGAAGGTGGAATAGTCACAATGGGTCATAGCATGTGGACTGTGAAAACCATTCCAGGCAGAGGTGAAAATAGGGCTTTGGAAAAGAATTACTGGAATTTTTTTTTAACTTGGAAAATGGTAGTTTGATTGTCCAAGGTGAGTGGAGTATGCGGATGGTTGAACGGTTCAAATCGGTTGAGAAATGTGGGATATGGAGAGAACTATGAATGTATCCAATCAGTTGAATAAGAATTTCCTTGAAATTTGGGAATTTCGGGATTTTTTAAAAATATCGATACCGGCACAATTGTTCTAGAATTGATACAATAAGTTGGTATTTTTTTAGAATCGGTTGAAAAATGTAGACATAGTAACAGTTTGAATTGTGATTGGGTATTTTGGAATTCCTGGAATTTCGGGAAAACTTGGAATTTGCAATGGGAAAAAATAAGGGCATTTGTTGTACCAACTAAGAGGAATGTTTTGAAGGCGGAATGGTCACAATGGGTTAGAAAATGTGGACTGTGAAAACTTTCCAGGCAGAGGTGAAATTAGGGCTTTGGAAAAGAATTACTGGAATTTTTTTTTAACTTGGAAAATGGTAGTTTGATTGTCCAAGGTGAGTGGAGTATGCGGATGGTTGAAGGGTTCAAATCGGTTGAGAAATGTGGGATATGGAGAGAACTATGAATGTGTCCAATCATTTGAATAAGAATTTCCTTGAAATTTGGGAATTTCGGGATTTTTTAAAAATATCGATACCGGCACAATTGTTCTAGAATTGATACAATAAGTTGGTGTTTTTTTTAGAATCGGTTGAAAAATGTAGACAGAGTAACAGTTTGAATTGCGATTGGGTATTTTGGAATTCCTGGAATTTCGGGAAAACTTGGAATTTGCAAGGGAAAGAAATAAGGGCATTTGTTGTACCAACTAAGAGGAATGTTTTGAAGGCGGAATGGTCACAATGGGTTAGAAAATGTGGACTGTGAAAACTTTCCAGGCAGAGGGGAAATTAGGGCTTTGAAAAATAATTCCTGGACATTTTTTTTAACTTGGAAAATGGTAGTTTGATTGTCCAAGGTGAGTGGAGTATGCGGATGGTTGAACGGTTCAAATCGGTTGAGAAATGTGGGATATGGAGAGAACTATGAATGTGTCCAATCATTTGAATAAGAATTTCCTTGAAATTTGGGAATTTCGGGATTTTTTAAAAATATCGATACCGGCACAATTGTTCTAGAATTGATACAATAAGTTGGTGTTTTTTTTTAGAATCGGTTGAAAAATGTAGACATAGTAACAGTTTGAATTGCGATTGGGTATTTTGGAATTCCTGGAATTTCGGGAAAACTTGGAATTTGCAAGGGAAAGAAATAAGGGCATTTGTTGTACCAACTAAGAGGAATGTTTTGAAGGCGGAATGGTCACAATGGGTTAGAAATTGTGGACTGTGAAAACTTTCCAGGCAGAGGGGAAATTAGGGCTTTGAAAAATAATTCCTGGAATTTTTTTTTAACTTGGAAAATGGTAGTTTGATTGTCCAGGGTGAGTGGAGTATGCGGATGGTTGAAGGGTTCAAATCGGTTGAGAAATGTGGGATATGGAGAGAACTATGAATGTGTCCAATCATTTGAATAAGAATTTCCTTGAAATTTGGGAATTTCGGGATTTTTAAAAAATATCGATACCGGCACAATTGTTCTAGAATTGATACAATAAGTTGGTGTTTTTTTTAGAATCGGTTGAAAAATGTAGACAGAGTAACAGTTTGAATTGCGATTGGGTATTTTGGAATTCCTGGAATTTCGGGAAAACTTGGAATTTGCAAGGGGAAAAAATAAGGGCATTTGTTGTACCAACTAAGAGGAATGTTTTGAAGGCGGAATGGTCACAATGGGTTAGAAAATGTGGACTGTGAAAACTTTCCAGGCAGAGGTGAAATTAGGGCTTTGGAAAATAATTCCTGGAATTTTTTTTTAACTTGGAAAATGGTAGTTTGATTGTCCAAGGTGAGTGGAGTATGCGGATGGTTGAAGGGTTCAAATCGGTTGAGAAATGTGGGATATGGAGAGAACTATGAATGTGTCCAATCATTTGAATAAGAATTTCCTTGAAATTTGGGAATTTCGGGATTTTAAAAAAATATCGATACCGGCACAATTGTTCTAGAATTGATACAATAAGTTGGTGTTTTTTTAGAATCGGTTGAAAAATGTAGACATAGTAACAGTTTGAATTGCGATTGGGTATTTTGGAATTCCTGGAATTTCGGGAAAACTTGGAATTTGCAAGGGAAAGAAATAAGGGCATTTGTTGTACCAACTAAGAGGAATGTTTTGAAGGTGGAATAGTCACAATGGGTTAGAAAATGTGGACTGTGAAAACTTTCCAGGCAGAGGTGAAATTAGGGCTTTGAAAAATAATTCCTGGAATTTTTTTTTAACTTGGAAAATGGTAGTTTGATTGTCCAAGGTGAGTGGAGTATGCGGATGGTTGAAGGGTTCAAATCGGTTGAGAAATGTGGGATATGGAGAGAACTATGAATGTGTCCAATCATTTGAATAAGAATTTCCTTGAAATTTGGGAATTTCGAGATTTTTAAAAAATATCGATACCGGCACAATTGTTCTAGAATTGATACAATAAGTTGGTGTTTTTTTTAGAATCGGTTGAAAAATGTAGACATAGTAACAGTTTGAATTGCGATTGGGTATTTTGGAATTCCTGGAATTTCGGGAAAACTTGGAATTTGCAAGGGGAAAAAATAAGGGCATTTGTTGTACCAACTAAGAGGAATGTTTTGAAGGCGGAATGGTCACAAAGGCTTAGAAAATGTGGACTGTGAAAACTTTCCAGGCAGAGGTGAAAATAGGGCTTTGGAAAATAATTCCTGGAATTTTTTTTTAACTTGGAAAATGGTAGTTTGATTGTCCAAGGTGAGTGGAGTATGCGGATGGTTGAAGGGTTCAAATCGGTTGAGAAATGTGGGATATGGAGAGAACTATGAATGTGTCCAATCATTTGAATAAGAATTTCCTTGAAATTTGGGAATTTCGGGATTTTTAAAAAATATCGATACCGGCACAATTGTTCTAGAATTGATACAATAAGTTGGTGTTTTTTTTAGAATCGGTTGAAAAATGTAGACAGAGTAACAGTTTGAATTGCGATTGGGTATTTTGGAATTCCTGGAATTTCGGGAAAACTTGGAATTTGCAAGGGGAAAAAATAAGGGAATTTGTTGTACCAACTAAGAGGAATGTTTTGAAGGCGGAATGGTCACAATGGCTTAGAAAATGTGGACTGTGAAAAGAAAAAGAAATTAGGGCTTTGGAAAATAATTCCTGGAATTTTTTTGAATTTAGAAAATAGTAGTTTGCTCGTCTAAGGTGTTTGGATGGTGGAACAGTTCGAATTGTTTGAGAAATGTGGCAATTGTGCAAGTTCGAAAAATGGCCAATTCATTTTCAGTGGGAAAAACGTCACTTAAATCCGGGGAATTCTGAGTAATCTGGGATTTATTTTCTTTTTTTTATGGTTAACTCACGATTCCCGGTCG
>NC_084744.1:10446232-10473732 GCF_033978785.1 Entelurus aequoreus
TTTGCTATATTAATGCAGAGACTTTCAAAATGTTAATTCTTACTATATACTTACTGTCACCAAGTTTGGAGCAAATGTAAACCTTGCAGCTCCAAAAATGTTCCCGTATTACATTCTGACTACCAAATTACATTTGTATCCAAATATTGCTGTGTTTTCTGAAGCAAATTTCATTTATGCGAGAAAATAATAACCTGTGAATAATCGTGATTCACAGTTCAATAATGTGATTAATCAGATGTTTAAAAAAAATCACTTGACAGCCTTAATTTCATGCATAAAATATATATACACACATATACACATGTACATACAGTATATACCTTTATACACGGTAGTGTATATATATATATATATATATATATATATATATATATATATATATATATATATATATATATATATATATATATATATACATATATACTGTATATATATATATATATATATATATATATATATATATATATATATATATATATATATATATATATATATATATATATATATATATATATATATATATATATACACTACCGTTCAAAAGTTTGGGGTCACCCAAACAATTTTGTGGAATAGCCTTCATTTCTAAGAACAAGAATAGACTGTCGAGTTTCAGATGAAAGTTCTCTTTTTCAAGCCATTTTGAGCGTTTAATTGACCCCACAAATGTGATGCTCCAAAAACTCAATCTGCTCAAAGGAAGGTCAGTTTTGTAGCTTCTGTATCGAGCTAAACTGTTTTCAGATGTGTGAACATGATTGCACAAGGGTTTTCTAATCATCAATTAGCCTTCTGAGCCAATGAGCAAACACATTGTACCATTAGAACACTGGAGTGATAGTTGCTGGAAATGGGCCTCTATACACCTATGTAGATATTGCACCAAAAACCAGACATTTGCAGCTAGAATAGTCATTTACCACATTAGCAATGTATAGAGTGTATTTTGTTTAAAGTTAAGACTAGTTTAAAGTGCTTTTCCTTCAAAAATAAGGACATTTCAATGTGACCCCAAACTTTTGAACGGTAGTGTATATATATATATATATATATATATATATATATATATATATATATATATATATATATATATATATATATATATATATATATATATATATATATATATATGAATGTTTGTACACACACACCCATAGGATTCTTAATAGGACTAGTTGTAAAAGATCCCTAAATATTCAGTACAACAATTAACACATACACCCATATATACAGTATATGTGTGCACACACACACACACAAGCGCGCAAACGCACACACACTTGCATATATTGTATAGTGTCAACATAAAAAGCTTCATGTCTACTTGTCAGACAGCTACTACAATGTTGTTGTGTTAGCCATTCTGGGGAAAGAAAAAAAGCTGAGCTGGTTGAAAAGTAAAAAAAAAGAGATTTTTAGACAATATAACAAGTGTATTATTTTTTTCCCCCCCAACTCTGACCAGCAGATAAACAGCTAAAGGCCTCGAATTCTGTTGAGAAGTTCTCCTCCACGCTTACTACTACAACGGATCACTGTCCCCTGAGATTCAGGCAGAGTTGTATGGTGCTATTCATTAGTAAACCACACTATGAAAAGTTGTAAAAAAAAAAAAAAGGTATTATGAGATCAAATAGGTTCTTCTCATCATAACATATACAATTACAGAATGGTCATGTAAAGAGCCACTGCTTTTCATCTACAAAATAATCACTTTCTCAAGCCATCAGCTTCAACTACTCTGTTTTAGAGCCTAAAGCACTGGTACTGAATGCGCTGGTACAGTGGGTCTGGATTGCCATATTTTCCGGACTATATGAGCCGCACCCACTAAAATGTTGAAAAAATGTATGAAAAAAATTCCATACATTAGTCACACAGATACACTACCGTTCAAAAGTTTGGGGTCACGTTGAAATGTCCTTATTTTTGAAGGAAAAGCACTGTGCTTTTCAATGAAGATAACTTTAAACTAGTCTTAACTTTAAAGAAAATACACTCTATACATTGCTAATGTGGTAAATGACTATTCTAGCTGCAAATGTCTGCTTTTTGGTGCAATATCTACATAGGTGTATAGAGGCCCATTTCCAGCAACTATCACTCCAGTGTTCTAATGGTACAATGTGTTTGCTCATTGGCTCAGAAGGCTAATTGATGATTAGAAAACCCTTGTGCAATCATGTTCACACATCTGAAAACACTTTAGCTCGTTACAGAAGCTACAAAACTGACCTCCCTTTGAGCAGATTGAGTTTCTGGAGCATCACATTTGTGGGGTCAATTAAACGCTCAAAATGGCCAGAAAAAGAGAACTTTCATCTGAAACTCGACAGTCTATTCTTGTTCTTAGAAATGAAGGCTATTCCACAAAATTGTTTGGGTGACCCCAAACTTTTGAACGGTAGTGTATATACATTGTGAAATTAGTTATTTACACAGCAATATTCTGTAAATGTTCATTTATTTACATACCGTAATTGTTTCCAAACAAGCAGTAAAACGGCTGATCAAACAAACAGAAGTCATCGTCATGGACCCACTAGCTGTGGAAGCTAGCGCTCTAATCAGCTAAACAGACTCAATAACTCCACGGTGAAGTTTTGGTGAATTTACTGAGGAATTTGTGAAAGTGAAAAAAATACAAAAAGAATGCCATTATAAGTTAGTAAGACTAACACAGACACTCGTAAACGTGTTAGCATATTAGCTAATGCTAACGACGCTAGCTTGATTACATTACAGTAGCACGTACAAATTATTCAGAGCAGAAACGCTATAGATGGTTTTACTTCCAGTTCAAAGCATTAAAAAAACGGAAAAACCTTTTCAACCCACAACACCCGCCGCGGTAAGCGAACTCGTCTAAAAGATGGCGCCATAGCACAAACATTCTGAACTAAAGAACACAAAACATTATGACCATTAGCGATGGACAATCCATAAAATCAGCCGCACTGTTTAATAAGCCGCAGGATTCAAAGCGTAGGAAAGAAAATAGCGGCTCATAGTCTGGAAGTTACAGTAATTTACCTGAAATACTCTCATTGTGAGAGGTAACATTTGTCACCTTCCCTCAAACACTCACCTGTAGCACTCGGACGATTTGTGTATTTAATTCACTGGTAAAATAAATGTATAAGGTAAACAACTGAATTCTAAAACATGTAAACAGAAAATATTGTATTTAGAAGAAAAACAGATCAACATGCTTGTCTTTGGAGTGTGGACTCTGGACTGTCCGGAGTACGATCACGGTTGTTTATATGTTTACTTTTGCTGCAGCCCCAAACGATGTATACTTTAGTTCAACACATAGTCAACACAATCTTCTGCCCTCCAAATAGTCACCTCTGTAATTATTTTGGTGATTTGCCATGGAAATATAACACTGCAGCTGGGACGAGCTCTCGTTAACCTCCCATCTGGCTGTCGGATGGAATCACGATGGCATAGATTCAGTTTTATTTAGCAAAGTTTGAGTCTAGAGTCTGTTTTTATTTATTTATTTTCTTTTTAACTATTTATATTGTGGCTGTCAACCAAGAAAAATCCATAAATTAGCCGTAGTTTAAAGTATAGGAAATTTCCGGAATTTACAGTACATACAGTAGATAATAAGGGTGTAACGCAGGGCCGGCCCGTGGCATAGGCCGTATAGGCAAATGCTAAGGGCGCCGTCCATCAGGGGGCGCCACGCCAGTGCCACAAATGTTGGAGAAAAAAAAAAAAAAAAAAGTTGGTACTATTATTTCTAAATACAAAAAATAATCCCACGTTAATTAAAATGCAAAGTAAAGCCTATTTAATAGAAATATTATTTGTTACAACATTACGCCCCCCCCCCCCCCACCCCCCCATCCATCAAAAAATCAACACAAGATGTCAAAACGGCCAAAACTGTCAAGTGCCCAGGGAAGAAAAAAGAGAAAAGAAGAGGAGGAGAAACGAGAAAAAGACAGAGGTAGCAGGTAGGTAACGTTAGTCTACATGAAATTATTTGTCTGTTACAGAATGTGATAGTAACCTGACTTTTTAGCATTAAGCTAATGTTACATGATTCGGCAATTGCTAATCAATAAATAGCTAGTTCTGTTTTAACGCCGGGTTAATATTGTGGAGGGGGCTAAATTGTTATGGAAAATAATAATGTAAGATTGGGTAATTACAGTACTCCCACCTTCCATTCCTCAGGGACATTTGTATTAGATCTTTTAAGCAGGTGTTTTTTGTTTACATTGTTATTGCCTTCTGGTTAGCTAATGTTTGCCCTGCAGGTAATAGTCACTTTTCCACCCCTTTATAAATTAGGTATAGTTGTAAGCCTAGTTGTTAAAGTGCACATCATTAATGTTAATTAAGCAATATCACATGAGAGGGAATGCTGTTTTTTTAATATGAGCACTGCTGTGATTCGGTTAAAGATAATCATAACATAACATTCTCATATAATATGTTAATTTGCTTTCTTTAAGTAAAAAAAAAAGGTCAAAGACAAAGCTATTCGGTTTCTTGTGAGTATATACACTTCACTGCCGATGTGGGGGGGAGGGGGGCGCCACCTAAAATCTGGTGTAACGGTATGTGTATTTGTATTGAACCTTTTCGGTACGGGGGTTTCGGTTCGGTTCGGAGGTGTACCGAACGAGTTTCCACACGGACATATTAAGTAGCGTACCGCACGTTGTGTAACAACACGTCAAACATGCTAACCCGTTTGAAGCGTCACCACCTCCAAGTGAACATCGCTTCAATGACGAGAAAGACGAGCGTCGTGCCAACACCGCATTCAAGCAGCCTCTCCTCGGCGAGTCAGGCAGGGCTAAAGCAATAACAAATGCCGTTGGTGTTTTTATAGCAGCAGATTTAAGACCGTATTGCATTAAAAACTAGATTTTGACCCACTTCTTTCTGCAGACAATGTGGATAAACTGATTTTTCTGGCAAAAAACATGAAGATTGAGTGAAAGTCACCAGGTTTAAAGGCTGGGGGGGGGGGGGGGAAGTTAATCTGAGGCTGAGTTGACTTGAAACTGTTTAATGTTGCACTTTTTATATGTAGAAGAAAAGTTTTGTCATTTTATTTAATCTGAACAACAACTTGAGGCAGTTTAATGTTGATTAACGTGGACCGCGACTTAAACAAGTTGAAAAACGTATTGGGGTGTTACCATTTAGTGGTCAATTGTACGGAATATGTACTGTATTGTGCAATCTACTAATAAAAGTCTCAATCAATCAATCAATCAAAAAAAGCACTTTATATGTAGAAAGATTTTCTTAAGAAACCATTCAGAGCCTTATCTTATTTAGTTTTTATTTTATATATGTTGACCACATTAACCCTGGCAATGGACCCTGTGTGTATATGTATGTTATTGTTTTGTATAAAGGATAAAGCCATTGTTTACAAATTTAGGAAAATAAATAACCAAAAATTGTATATTTTGTTTTTTTCTTACTGTACCGAAAATGAACCGAACCGTGACCTCTAAACCGAGGTACGTACACCTGTACCGTTACACCCTTAGTAGATAAGGTTGGAGTTTTGCCTCATTTGTGTGACGGAAAGCATTGAGAAGTGGGAATAGCTGCAGTGTGCTCAAACAACCACCAGGTGGCCTCTGTGAGCCGATAATACTGCATCATCTCTTTCTCTTTCTGACTTATCAGGTCGATAGCGCCTTTTTCACGGATACTTTACGCACACTTCAAGTGAAGGATGATGCAAAAATACCACCTTATCTACTGTATGCAACGTCAATTCCGGAAATTTCCTATACTTTAAACTGCGGCTAATTTATGGATTTTCCTTGGCTGAAAGCCACAGCACAAACTAAAAAAAAACAAGCAAATACATGTACAAAAGCGCTATCTTTTGGACAAGTTCTCTCCATGCGGGTGCTGCTGTGTCCTTCTGTTTACAGCTTTCAACCTGAAGTTGAAGTGCCGTTCCATCTCCCAACTGTCCATAGCGGTTCTACTCGTATGGATTCCTCATTCATCACACCAAGCAGCGTTTGTAAGTCTTACAATACAACTGAAACAATTCTTACTTACAAAGCCGTCCCACGTGTGTCGTCTGTAGGGGTGTTTTCATGCATATTTCTACGTGCTATCGTAATGTAATGAAGCTGGCGTCTTTAGCATTAGCTAATATGCTAACACGTTTACGTGTGTTAGTATTATTACCTTACACTGGCCTTCTTTTTGTATTGTTTCAGTTTCACAAGATCCTCAGTAACCGTGGAGTTATTGAGTCTGTTTAGCTGATTGGAGAGCTAGCTTGCGTAGCTAGTGGGTCCATGACGATGTCTTCTGTTTTGTTTGATCAGCTGTTTTACTGCCGTGTTACAGACACCGTTTGGAAACAATTAAGGTATGTAAAAAAAACATTTACAAATTATTTGTGAAAACAACTAATTTCACAACGTATATATATATCTGCGACTTATATATGGAAAAATATATGTTTTCCCTAAAATCCGTTACAAAATACAAATGTATTTTGTTTTTTGTTTTCACCATATAGTTTGCAGTTTCCCATGTTTAATTTTAGGAATCATTAAAGCTCAGAAGTTAAGCAGTTTAATGTTTCGAACTTAAAGGAACTGCACTTGTTTTGGAATTTTGTCTATCATACAAAATACTTATGTTGGAAGAGAACACATATGATTTAATTTTTTTTAATGCATTCAAACTCGTAAAATTTGGCAAGTACAAGGTGGCTAACAATGCAGCTAGTAGGAGTACACTATTGCGCCCATAAAGACCTCTAAAAAACATTTTTAAAAAGCTAACAATACTCCATTTACATGTCGTGACCTGAATATTAACCAAGTATTAGCGATATTGTTATTATAAGCGCTAACTCAGACAGACTATTTTTTGGCGGCGCTGTGATCACAGAGAGCTAGCTTAACTAGCTTATGCTGCTATATTGACATATTGAGCTGCTGCATCACCTCTGAGTTGGTGAAAGTTAATTCTAGATTATAAATCATGTCTCTCACCTGGATAGTAGAAGGTTGTGGACATAAACCAACAAGTTGGTCAACTTTGACATCCAACTTAGACCAGGAGATGGTCAGAAACACACGAAAAACGCTCCATTCCAGCACTTTTTTTGTTAACCCTTTGTGAGGCTTATGATGAATTGTTAATGTAAAGGGGAATATATAAACATCCCATCAGTCTTTAGCCCAGTGAGAGCAGACATTGTACAGTAAGTGATTGTTTTGTTATGTTTGTATATCTTGTTTAGCATTTAGCAATACTGCTACATGATGCTTAGTGTTTGACTAAAGCTGCATCTGCTTAGCACACAGCTTTTAAAACTTGTAGATCATCCTCCTTATTTTCAGGCTCAAAAATAGAAGTTTCTGGATCATCATTTGTCCCAAAGTAGTCTTTGTTGTCTCTCATCAAGTCTGCCATAGTAAGTAGTCTTGCTGTCGTTAAAGGGAAAAGCTAATATTGCATGCCTAAAATTATCAAAATATGTAAATATTACACGTTATTATGAATGTTACTACATTACATATATACTTACAGTGTGTATATAAAAGGATGACAGGTTTTCTTTATCTTTGGAATAGAGCAACTTCCGCTGACTCCATTGTTAGCTGACTTTTGCTATCTTTTCTTTACAAGTTATAATGCAAAAAACAAAAGAAAACCATGTGTTCTTGTCTTACATAATGATTGTGTAATAGACAAAATACAAAAATGTGCAGTTTCCCTATAATGTCAATGGAAGGCATCTAAAGCGACCAAGCTTGTGGAAATGTTAAGTTAAGTTTAAGTTAAAGTACCAATGATTGTCACACACACACACACTAGGTGTGGTGAAATGTGTCCTCTGCATTTGACCCATCCACTTGTTCACCCCCTGGGAGGTGAGGGGAGCAGTGAGCAGCAGCGGTGGCCGCGCCCGGGAATCATTTTGGTGATTTAACCCCCAATTCCATCCCTTGATGCTGAGTGCCAAGCAAGGAGGCAATGGGTCCCATTTTTGTAGTCTTTGGTATGACTCGGCCGGGGTTTATTAACCATTTGGAGTCCATTGAAGTCTTACTGCTTTCTCACCTTAATCAGAATCAGAAATACTTTACTAATCCCCGAGCGGAAATTTAAATTTTTAGCACAATCCCATTCAAGATCAGACAAACATTACAGGGAGACAGAACAGGATCGCTGACGGGTCTGCCAACTTCCGGCGCCCCTTACAAAAAAGGTGAGATACAGGTAAACAATGGGGGGCCTGGGCCCCTGGAAAGGGGATCCAGACTGAGGCTAAGGGAAAAAACAACTCATAGCCATAGCACACATGAAACATCAAACATCAAAGAACACAACGGACATTAAAGGCAACCAGCCACTTCTACATACAGCTATGAATATAAAGTAAAATAAACATATACACTGTGGTGGCCTCTGCGGTGTTCCACGCCATCGTCTGCTGGGGTGGAGGGAGCAAGGCCAGAGACAGGAGCAGACCCAACAAAGCAACCAAGAGAGCAGACTCCACTCTCGGCCGCCCACTAACTCGGCCAGTGTCCAGTCCGCATGGATGAGCGAGGATGCGTCTAAGGAGACTGAGGTGTCCGATACCTGCTCATTCAGCCAAGATACTGTGAAGCCTGTCCGACCTAGCGCTCAGTGCTAGCTCCGCAGCCCTGTCTCTTCACCTGCATCTCCTCTGTCTCTCCAAACGGACTCTGGTGTGGCAGAGACCCAGCAGCTGGCCTCCATGGCCAAAAGGCTCCCGGGAGGCAGATCCAGAAGTCCACAAAAAAGCACCGCAGAAGTCAACATGATCACAACTTAAAGGCCTACTGAAATTAAATGTTTTTATTTAAACGGGGATAGCAGATCTATTCTATGTGTCATACTTGATCATTTCGCGATATGGCCATATTTTTGCTGAAAGGATTTAGTATAGAACAACGACGATAAAGATCGCAACTTTTGGTATCTGATAAAAAAAAAGGCTTGCCCCTACCGGAAGTAGCGTGACGTAGTCAATTGAACATATACGCAAAGTTCCCTATTGTTTACAATGATGGCCGCATGAAGTGAGAGAGATTCGGACCGAGAAAGCGACGATTTCCCCATTAATTTGAGCGAGGATGAAATATTTTTAAATGAGGAAAGTGCAAGTGGGGAGTGGAAGATGCTGTGAGAGCCGGGGGTGACCTGATATTCAACTGGGAATGACTACAACAGTAAATAAACACAAGACATATATATACTCTATTAGCCACAACACAACCAGGCTTATATTTAATATGCCACAAATGAATCCCGCATAAAAACACCTAGGTGTTTGTTATGCTAGCTCCTAGCTACTAGCTCGAGCTAGTTATAGCTCGAGCGGGTAATATGGACGGGATCCCGTATATATAACCCGCCAATACAATTCAAACACCTGCACAACACACACACTCACTCAGCCCAAACAACCGTTCACCTAACCCAAGGTTCATAAAGCTTATATATTTAATCAAAGTTACGTACATGACACGCATGTACGGGCAAGCAATCAAATGTTTGGAAGCGCGCGGGTGGGACCTGATATTCAGCTGGGAATGACTACAACAATAAATAAACACAAGACATATATATTCTCTATTAGCCACAACACAACCAGGCTTATATTTAATATGCCACGAATTAATCCTAATGCTAGCTCCTAGCTACTAGCTCGAGCTAGTTATAGCAAGCGATCAAATGTTTGGAAGCGCAGCTGTGTACTCACGTTATCGCAACTGTGTATCCAAATCAAAGTCCTCCTGGTAAGAGTCTCTGTTGTCCGAGTTCTTCCATCTTGACTGCATCTTTCGGGAATGTAAACAAAGAAGCGCCGGCTGTGTACGTGTTGTTGCTGACTTCCCTCGCAAAATAGACACTTCGCACCGACAACTTTCTTCTTTGCTTGCTCAGCTTCTTTCTCCATAATGCAATGAACAAATTGCAACAGATTCACCAACACAGATGTCCAGAATACTGTGGAATAATGAGATGAAAACAGAGCTATTTCGTATTGGCATAAATGGTGTCCGAATACTTCCGTTTCAATGATTGACGTCACGCGCATACGTCAACCCTTAGAGGCGTTTCGAACCGGAAGTTTAGCTGGAAATTTAAAATGTCACTTTATAAGTTAACCCGGCCGTATTGGCATGTGTTGCAATGTTAAGATTTCGTCATTGATATATAAACTATCAGACTGCGTGGTCGGTAGTAGTGGCTTTCAGTAGGCCTTTAACCCAAACATGGTGATGCTGCCAAAAGACGCCAACCACAAACTCTTGTCATTCCACTGTCAAACTCCCTTTGGCAGCCTTTGAAATTCCGAGCCGTGTCTGAAATTAAATGAGTTGCCATGTTTGAGCACGTTTGCTCGTATCCGGCATCGGTCCCCCTCACCAAACATGTGTCTACTGGTGTGTCGGGCAGGTCTGAGTGCATGTACGAGTCTCATTGTGAAGTCCGGTGGTGACGCCGGCCTCATTAAGATTGATGCGGAGCACCCCATGTCATGGCTGGGTTAGCATCCCATTGGCAAGCCAGGGACAGACCTGCTCCCAGCTCTGCATTGCACCACGCAATCATCTGCGTCAACGTCAAATGAACATGCTAATTTATTCATCTAGGTTATTTATGACGGTGGGAGGGTTGGACTGAATGTTTCCCGCCTACCCTCTGTCAAAAAGTGGCATACGCTGTTTTAAGTAAACAAACGATGCATCGGAAAAAAAAGGTTGGACTCCCATTGTTCTGCCATTTAACTTGTAACGTGCAATTAACAGGAAATAAATAGATTCATAATATTATAGAAGGGAGAAAAATATAGCAACCAGAGGCCGGGTGTGAAGCTAAACGGAGGTTGGATCGATCCATGTATCGGTCATGTCGATATTAAGGATGTGGTACAAGAGCAACAGTGTCCAAAGTGCGGCCATTTGCAACCCGCAGGTTTTGTTGTTGCCGCATAGTGTCAAAATGATAATTAAATATATACTGTAACAAGAAAAATCTCAAATTTGAGTACTAAAATCTAATATTGTATTTTCCGGACTATAGATCCGCACCCACCTTTTTCATATTGCCGCAGATCATACTTGCCAACCCTCCCGATTTTCCCGGGAGACTCCCGAATTTCAGTGCAACCATTCGGGGCAACCATTCTCCCAAATTTCTCCCGATTTCCAGCCGGACAACAATATTGGGGGCGTGCCTTAAAGGCACTACTTTAGCGTCCTCTCTCACCTGAAAAGGAGACTATTATATATGTGTCCGTTATCCATAGGTTTATCTATAACCCATAAAGTAGGCAGGCACGGAGCTATTTCTCAGCGTGTGTTTATTCCAGCCGGCACGTTAATACACTGACACACAACATCCGGATTCCCATCATGCATTGCTTCAAAACTACGGCAAGTAGTAATGTCCAAAAACATAACAAGAGACGAAGCAGGAGAACGAAGAAGAGACATGTTGACGACGAGTAAGAAGAAGAAGTACGCTTGCAAGTTCCAAAATGATTGGAAAAAATAATTTCAGATCATCCAGGACAGCTGGAAGGGGAAGGGGTATGCTGCCTGCACATTTTGTACATCAGACTTTTATGTGTGTGTATATGTGTAAATAAATGAACACTGAAATTCAAGTATTTATTTTATTTATATATATATATATATATATATATATATATATATATATATATATATATATATATATATATATATATATATATATAGAATTCCCTGAAAGTCAAGTATTTATTTCATTTATATATATATATATACATATATATATATATATATATATATATATATATATATATATATATATATATATATATATATATATATATATATAAGAAATACTTGAATTTCAGTGAATTCTAGCTATAAATAAACTCCTCCCCCCTTAACCCCGCCCCCGGCCCCGCCCACCTCAACCCCCCCTCCCACCAATATCCCGAATTCGGAGGTCTCAAGGTTGGCAAGTATGCCGCAGATATACAGTATACTGTATGTTGTGAAATGAGTTATTTACGTAGAAATATTCTGTAAATGTTTTTACATACCTTAATTGTTTCCATACGGTGTCTGTAACACGGCAGTAAAACGGCTCATCAAACAAAACATAAGTCATCGTCACGGACCCACTAGCTGCGGATGCTAGCGCTCCAATCAGCTAAACAGACTCAATAACTCCACGGAGACGTTTTGGTGAATTTACTGGAGGAATTTGTGAAACTGAAACAATACAAACAGAATGCCATTGTAAGTTAATAATACTAACACAGACACTCGTAAACCTGCTAGCATATTGGCAAATGCTAACAATGCTAGCTTCATTACATTACGATAGCACGTACAAATATGCATGAAAACACTCCTACAGACATCACACACACGGGACGGTTTAGTAGGTAAGAATTGCTTTAGTTGTATTGTAAAACTTACAAACCTTGATTGGGGTGTGATGAATGAAGAATTCATACGAGTAGAAACGCTATGGGCGGCTAGAAGCGAGAACAGGACTTCTACTTACAGTTAAAAGCGCAGTCTCAACAGAAGGGCAAAAGATGGCGCCGTAGCGCAAACAATAATTCACCTTATCAATGTATTTGCTTAGTTTTCTTTCTTCCTATTTACATTATCCCCGTCAGCGAAGGAAAATCCTTAAAATTAGCCGCACGTTTCAAAGCGGTGGAAAAAAGTAGCGGCTTATAGTCTGGAATTTACAGGACCTGTTAAAAAATATCTGCTCTGCTTTTAAATGAATACTTACACCTACTACGCTACTGTATTTTATTGTTGGTCATGATGGGAATTGGCCGTAAAAAACCTGATGGGACCGCATTTACAGATATTTAGTTTATATAACGAGTTTACATGCGGACGGTCTTTAAATGTACAGAAAACAATTTTTCTCTGATCTGGGGCCGTACTTATCAAGCTTCTTAGAATTACTCCTAAGAAGTCTGCTAAGAGTTGACTTAAGAGTAAATAAATTCTTCGCTGAAAGCTGCACTTAAAAGTTAGTTATCAAGCGTCTTACTCACACTTTCAGCGAAGTGTAGGACTGAATCTTAAGTGTCACACTCAGAGCTGAATTACGACATTACTATGTGCCGTAAACGGAATTTTAGGTGACGTCATTTCTGTGTCCATAGAAATGACCAATCACGGAAGGGAATCCGTTGTCTAAGAATAAAGAAATATCTTGGAAATATTTAAGTGGACAATGGGAGTGTATATTTTGACAATAAACTACAAAATAATACAAAACAAACTAGTCCCCGCCGGCACTCCCGCTACCGCTCCCTCTCTTCTATCGCCCACACACTCACTGACGTCACTCACCTCACGGCCACACACATACGCTACTGTCATAACATTTTCTTTCCAATTCATTAATCAGGCAACTAATTTGAAACTGGTGTGGGTGGCTCTATATATACTAGCCCACTGCAGCCACATGCAGAAATCAACAAGGAATCGAAAAGTATTAAATCTGTGACAAAAATAATATCCGCTCTGTCTAAACGATACCGTTTGATCAGCTGCTCGTCATCAAAAAAAAAAAAAACATTGTTCCGTTCCCTGAACGTTCGCGCACGTCTCTCTCGCCTCAGTGCCATCCCCTGCTGGCAACTCCTAACCACTTAAGACACCTCTGAAGGTCTCTTAAATATCGTGGAGAGTAGGAGTGATTCTTAGACTTAAGAACGTTGATAAAAAGCTTGTATTCTTAAGTTTGAGAGTAGGACTACATTTCGCAAATTCTCAGGACTTAAGTGTAAAATGGCACTCTAAGAAGCTTGATAAGTACGGCCCCTGGTCAATGACCTGAAACATGTTTATAAACATTTATTTTGGAAGCATAAAAGCAATCGCTGCCGTCTTCCCGTGAAGTATAACTTTTTCAGGTGAGACACAATCTCTCCCATTTTGCCGGTCTCTGATCAGTTGGCTGTATTATTTTCATCAATCATAACAGAAATAGAAATCTGGTGTTTCCGCCATCAAGAGGGAACATTACGAGTGTTGTGTTGCTAAAGTGACTCCCTCTGTGTGTCCATTCATTATTTTATACTTGATCTGCCGTTCCCAGTTCAAAGTCTGCCCTATGCTCGCTGGGAGCTTTGATTCACATCAAACGCTGACCGTACCTCAAGTGTGACGTTGGCGGCTTTACATCGGAGTCACTTGAAAGTCCACCGCGTCCCGTAAAGACGTCAGCGGTTGCCGAGTGTGATCAAGTATGAGGCTCGGTCTAATGACTCCACGTCTATTCCTGTGATGCATGGACAGTATGTTTCTGTCAATGCTGTAAATACACGTCTGTATTCATCTTTCAAATATGCAATACGAGTGTGATGTATTCACAGTTCTGTCCGTGTTAAAGGGGAACTGCACAGTTTTTGCCTGTCATTCACAATCCTTATGTTCGACAGAAACACGTTTTTCTTTTTCAATGCATTCTAAATCGTAAATAAACACTAACACAAGTCAGCTAACAATGGAGGTAATGGAATTTGCTCTATTCCGCCTGTAAAGCGCTTTAAAAGACAGAAGATGTGATCAATATCGCTAATACTTGTTAATGTTCAGGTCATGACTTATGAAAGGAGTATTGTTGGTGCTTTTTGGATGTTTTTTTTAGAGGTCTTTATGGGCGGGATAGTGTACTACCTTTAGCTGCATTGTTAGGAGGGGAGGAGCAGACACACACGAGCGAGCAGGAGCGAGACAGCCCCGAACATTGCTGAACACAAACAGAAAAAAATTAAAAAAACTTGTTGAACCCTTGACTTCGGGTCCCACAGATTCTGTTGGTCCAAGGAGAACCCACACAGCTGGGGTGGGAGCTGTTTTGTCCCAGCAGGTGGGGAGCGTTGACCGGCCCATACTGTACATCAGCCGGAAGCTCTCAGACCGGGAGGCGAGGTACAGCACGGTGGAGAGGGAATGCCTCGCCATCCGGTGGGCGGTCGGGGCCCTCCGGTATTACCTGCTGGGGCGCTCTTTCAGCCTCTGCTTGGACCACAAACCCCTCCAGTGGCTCCACCGCATGAAGGATGCCAACGCGCGGGTTACCTGTTGGTATCTCGCTTTACAACCCTACAACTTCCGAGTGATCCACAGACCGGGGGCACAGATGTCTGTGGCCGACTTCCTCTCCCGCTCTCATACGGAGGGTGGGAGTAGGCGCGGCCCGACGGCGGAGGTATGCGGAGGGGGGCGTGGTTGGCGCGCCTCCTGCGGAAGGGAGTGTGTATGGCCCGGCTTCGAAGCCCAGCTGACAGGTGAGGAGATTGCCCAGCTGGGACTGGTTATCTAATCACCTGTCTCCTTTATCAGCAGCGTCCGGGGCCATGAGGGGAGGAGCAGACACACACGAGTGAGCAGGAGGCCGCGAGCGAGACAGCACCGAATATTGCTGAACACAAACAGAAAAAATAAAAGACTTGTTGAACCCTGGACTTCGGGTCCCGCAGATTCTGTCGGTCCAAGGAGAACCCACACAGAGACTTCCTCATGGACCTGGTGCTGCGTCCCCATGCTGCATATGCTGCCGCCTACCTGGATGATGTCATCATCCAAAGTGACAGCTGGGCGGAGCAAATGCAGAGGGTGGAGGCGGTGCTCGAGTCCCTGAGGCGGGCGGGGCTCACCGCCAACCCGGCGAAGTGCGCGGTTGGCCGGAGGGAGGTACAGTATTTGGGATACCACTTGGTAGGAGGGCAGGTACGCCCGCAGGTAGATAAAACAGCAGCAATTACGGCCTGCCCGACTCCCAAGACGAAAAAAGAGGTGAGGCAGTTTTTGGGACTGGCGTGTTACTACCGGAGGTTTATCCCCCAGTTTGCGGACCTGACCAGCCCACTAACTGACCTCAACCGAAAGGGTGCTCCAGATCTGGTCCAGTGGACGGAGCAGTGCCAGCAGGCGTTCGAGAGGGTGAAAACGGCCCCCTGCGAGGAGCCGGTCCTGCACATGCCTAACTTTTCCATCCCCTTCTGCTTGCAGGCGGACGCGTCGGGCAGAGGGCTGGGAGCTGTTTTGTGCCAGCAGGCGGGGGTCGTCGACCGCCCCGTACTGTACATCAGCCGGAAGCTCTCGGACCGGGAGGCCAGGTACAGCACGGTGGTGAGGGAGTGCCTCGCCATCCGGTGGGCGGTCGGGGCCCTCCGGTATTACCTGCTGGGGCACTCTTTCAGCCTCTGCTTGGACCACAAACCCCTCCAGTGGCTCCACCACATGAAGGATGCCAACGCGCGGATCACCCGTTGGTATCTCGCTTTACAACCCTACAACTTCCGAGTGATCCACAGACCGGGGGTGCAGATGGCTGTGGCCGACTTCCTCTCCCACTCTCATACAAAAGGGGGGGAGTAGGCGCGGCCGGACGGCTTCCCGGCCTGAGTCTGGTGGTGGAGTTATGCGGAGGGGGGCGTGGTCGGCTGGTTATCTAATCACCTGTCTCCTTTATCAGCAGCGTCCGAGGCCATGAGGGCAGGAGCAGACACACACGAGCGAGCATGAGGCCGCGAGCGAGACAGCCCCGAAAATTGCTGAACACAAACAGAAAAAAATAAAAGACTTGTTGAACCCTGGACTTCGGGTCCTGCAGATTCTGTCGGTCCAAGGAGAACCCACACAGAGACTTCCACAGATGACAATGAAAGGGGAATATACAATCTGCATACCCCACATTTGTAATCCGATTTTAACCGCTCCACCATCCACACACTCCACTCATCTTGAAGAATCAAGCTACCATTTTCCAAATGTTTAAAAATTCCAGGTAATATCCAGAATTCCTGGTTTTCCAAAGCCCTATTTTCACCTCTTCCTGGAAAGTGTATCACAGTCCACATTTTTCAACCGTTTTTGACCATTCCACCTTCAAAACATTCCTCTTATTTGGGACAACAAATGCTCCTATTTCTTTTTTGTACAAACTCCCTGTTTTCCTGAAATTCCGAAATACCCATTTTCAACTCAAAACTGCAACTATGTCAACATTTGTCAACCAATTCTAAAAATTCCAACCCCAACCCATTCATATCATTTAGGACAATTGTGCTAGTATCAATCATTTCAAAAATGTCTATCCATCCAACCATGTTCTACCGCTTGTCCCGTTTGGGGTCGCGGGGGTGCTGGAGCCTATCTCATACAGTTTTCAATAAATTCCGATTCAAATGAATGGACGTATTTATAGTTCTACAATGCCCGAAATTTTGCACCATTTTTAAACCCGATCTCGACCTTTCAACCATCCACACACTACTCTTCCGATGTATCAAATGCAAAACATGTTTTGCCTTCCCCAAATTCCCGGTGAATGGGAAATATACAATGTACATAACCCACATTTCTCATCCGATTTGAACTGTTCCAACATCCACACACCTCCCTCACCCTGGACATTCAAGCTAGCATGTTTCCCGGTTCCAAAAATTACCTGATTACCCGGAATTCCCCCCCCCCTATTGACAATGAATGGGCAATATACAAACCTCTCCATATCAATCAATCAATCAATCAATCAATGTTTATTTATATAGCCCTAAATCACAAGTGTCTCAAAGGGCTGTACAAGCCACAACGACATCCTCGGTACAGAGCCCACATACGGGCAAGGAAAACTCACCCCAGTGGGACGTCAATGTGAATGACTATGAGAAACCTTGGAGAGGACCCCATATGTGGTTAACCGAAAGCAATGGATGTCGAGTGGGTCTGACATAATATTGTGAAAGTCCAACACATCAGCGAAAGTCCAGTCCATGGTGGGGCCAGCAGGAACCATCCCGAGCGGAGACGGGTCAGCAGCGTAGAGATGTCCCCATCCGACGAACAGGCTAGCGGTCCACCCACATTTCTCATCCGATTTGAACCGTTCTGACATCCACACACTCCACTCACCTTGGACATTCAAGCATTTCAGTTCCGCTCACGCATTTCGCCGGCTTGCGCACATAGGGCCTTCACACGCAAGTCCTACTGGAATTGCCAATTCGAGTTCAGCGTGTTGCAATCTACAACACAGCTTGAGAGCCACACGTCTCTCACATGCTGACACCAAAACACAGACGGCTTGCGATGTTCACCGTCATATGTCCTTGGAGACGATTGCTCCAGCAGGCTGACATCGTTCAGCACCAAATTTTGAACTAATTACATGAGGCAATCAAAGAATGACTAAGCCAGCAGTGTTAATTGTGACCTGATATGCAAGCAGACGCCATATTGAAACTGCTATTGTGCTTGGCGGGCTTCGACAGTGCACATATTTGTTAGTAAACACACATGTTGTCATGCATGGCTTCCATTCGGACTCCAGACTCCACAAACACGTATCAAAACCTCCATGGTCAGGTTCTAAAATACTCCCTGCCCGGATCTGGGACATGCGAGAGCAAAGCAGAAAGGTGAAAAAAATGGGGCAACAGAAAATCTGAATTACAGGGGAGGACAGTACAATCTCGGAGGAAGAGTTGGTCCGAGTAAGATACGACTACGTGCCTAACGACAAGAAAAAAAATGAGCGAAGGTGAAAGGCAGTCTGGCAGAAAATTGAGACTGCTGGCCATTTTCAACTGGCCCTCATCCCTCTGGGTTTATTGCCCGTGAAGCCTCTTGTCATTGAGACTCACCAGAGGGCCAAGTTAACGGGCCTTGTCTTTGCCTCGGCAGCACAGGACATATTCCTCTTCATCATTAAACTACCTTCACAACTTCATCGAGCCGCACACAACCGAGGTGCACAGAAGAAACCGCATTTGAAAAGGCAACCTCACCCGGACGCCACGCGTGGCAGTCACGCACGACTCTTATTGTCGTGGTTCCTGGGTGCACGCGCAACTTTTGTTTTCACTGAAATTGCTGTTGATGAAAACGACAATGTAGGCTATCATTATTAGCGACATTGTGAACTTCCTCACGCTGTAATTGGCTACATGGTCTATGAAAGACATACTGTATATATTCATAATAATTACTTGGCTCATTTTGATGCATGCGCAGTAGCATTAGGTAGCTCGTTTCGACAGAACACTTCCTTGGACATGAAGGAGAGATCCAAGCAGCAACGTTGAGAACTTGTTGAATTAGGTTCTGACCTTGAGCATAACGTTGGAACAATATGCTTTTTGAGAACATTTAATCAATGTTGGGTTCTGAACTTCTGACGTTGATTTGACCATTGAAATTTGGTCATTTCCCAACCAATATCCGACAACCCAAATAAAACGTTGAAACAACATGCTTTTTGACAAAGTTTTTTCGTTGTAAGGTTTGAGTTTGAGTTTATTTCGAACATGCATGATACGTCACAATTTCCAGTTTCTCTCGAAAAGGAGTAGGAAGAAGCAGAGCTTATTTAATCCTAGCCCTTTTCCTTTACATAGCAGTTGCTAACACTTTTGTTCACTTCCTGTTCTCGATTTATTCACAATATACTCTATAAGTAATAACATTAAACATAAATAAATAAATATTAGTGAAGTAAGTTATATTTCATATGGTGAGATAAATAAGACTATGTAGAAAATGAATGGATAGATGAAATAAATTCAGAATGTTTATCATGGTTCTTCTTCTTTGTACTTTGTAAACACTTTAAGTTGGAAGAGTTTTTTGAATTGGAACATAGTACATTGATATATTTGCTTAATCCATTCCATAGTTTAATTCCACATAATGATGTACTGAAGGTCTAAGTGCTGTACGTGCGTACAAATGTTTTAAATTACATTTTTTTCTCTAAGATTATATTTTTCCTCTTTTGTAGAGAAGAATTGTCGTACATTCTTGGGTAGCAGATTATAGTTTGCTTTGTGCATAATTTTAGCTGTTTGCAAATTCACTATGTCGTGGAATTTCAGTATTTTCGATTCACAGAATGAAGAGTTTGAATGTTCTCTATATCCAACATTATGTATTATTCTAACTGATCTTTTTTGTAACACCATTAATGAATGAAGTGTATTTTTGTAGTTATTTCCCCATATTTCTGCACAACTCAGATATGGTGACACTAGCGAGCAGAAATGTGGTTTTATTTACTCTTTCAATTTCTATTTTATATATATATATATATATATATATATATATATATATATATATATATATATATATATATATATATATATATATATATATATATATATATATATATATATATATATATATATATATATGTGTGGGAAAAAAATCACAAGACTATTTCATCTCTACAGGCCTGTTTCATGAGGGGTTTTCCTCAATCCTCAGAAATCCCCTGAGGTTTGAGGAAAACCCCTCATGAAACAGGCCTGTAGAGATGAAATAGTCTTGTGATTTTTTTCCCACACATACATATTACGCTCTACCACGGTATCGAGCACTATTTTTTGGATAATCTAATTAAGACATATATATATATATATATATATATATATATATATATATATATATATATATATATATATATATATATATATATATATATATATATATATATATATATATATATATATATATAAAGTAAATACTTGAATTTCAGTGTTAATTTATTTACACATATACACACACACATAAAAGTCTGATCTACAAAATGTGCAGGCAGCATACCCCTTCCCCTTCGAGCTGTCCTGGATGAACTGAAATTATATTTTCCAATTATTTTGGAACTTGCAAGCGTACTTCTTCTTACTCGTCATCGCCATGTCTGTTATTTGTTCTTCTGCTTCGTCTCTGTTATGTTTTTGGACATTACTACTTGCCGTAGTTTTGAAGCAATGCATGATGGGAATCCGGATGTTTCGTGTCAGTGTATTAACGTGCCGGCTGGAATAAACACACGCTGAGAAATAGCTCTGTGCCTGCCTACTTTATGGGTTATAGATAAACCTATGGATAACGGACACATATATAATAGTCTCCTTTTCAGGTGAGAGACGACGCTAAAGGCAGTGCGTTTAAGGCACGCCCCCAATATTGTTGTCCGGCTGGAAATCGGGAGAAATTCGGGAGAATGGTTGCCCCGGGAGATTTTCGGGAGGGGCACCGAAATTCGGGAGTCTCCCGGGAAAATCGGGAGGGTTGGCAAGTATGCTCCTCGGATGTATCATGTACTAAAAAAACTCTGAAGACACTTTTTGTTCAAATCAATTTTGAGTTTGTGCAAAAAAAACATGAAATAACTTGAAACTTGAAATAATCCTTAAACTTGTTTTATGTGTTGGTACACATTATTTTACACTACCTCAAATTCAAACTGCACTTTAATGTACTTTTTTTTAAATACAAATATAATATACCCACATATGCAGTCCTCTCCAAGGTTTCTCATAGTCATTCACATCGACGTCCCACTGGGGTGAGTTTTCCTTGCCCTTATGTGGGCTCTGTACCGAGGATGTCGTTGTGGCTTGTGCAGCCCTTTGAGACACTTGGGATTTAGGGCTATATAAATAAACATTGATTGATTGATTGATTGAGCTTTGCCTTCCGGCTCAGCTCCTTCTTCACCACAACGGATCGATACAGCGTCCGCATTACTGAAGACGCCGCACCGATCCGCCTGTCGATCTCACGATCCACTCTTCCCTCACTCGTGAACAAGACTCCGAGGTACTTGAACTCCTCCACTTGGGGCAATATCTCCTCCCCAACCCGGAGATGGCACTCCACCCTTTTACGGGCGAGAACCATGGACTCGGACTTGGAGGTGCTGATTCCCATCCCAGTCGCTTCACACTCGGCTGCGAACCGATCCAGTGAGAGCTGAAGATCTTGGCCAGATGAAGCCATCAGGACCACATCATCTGCAAATAGCAGAGACCTAATCCTGCAGCCACCAAACCAGATACCCTCAACTCCCTGACTGCACCTAGAAATTATGTCCATAAAAGTTATGAACAGAATCGGTGACAAAGTTCAAGTTAAAGTTAAAGTACCAATGATTGTCACACACACACTAGGTGTGGTGAAATGTGTCCTCTGCATTTGACCTATCCCCTTGTTCACCCCCTGGGAGGTGAGGGGAGCAGTGGGCAGCAGCGGTGCCGCGCCCGGGAATCATTTTTGGTGATTTAACCCCCAATTCCAACCCTCGATGCTGAGTGCCAAGCAGGGAGGTAATGGGTCCCATTTTTATAGTCTTTGGTATGACTCGGCCGGGATTTGAACTCACAACCTACCGATCTCAGGGCGGACACTCTAACCACTAGGCCACAAAGGGCAGCCTTGGCGGAGTCCAACCCTCACTGGAAACGTGTCCGACGTACTGCCGGCAATGCGGACCAAGGTCTGACACTGATCACACAGGTAGCGGACTGCCACAATCAGACGGTCCGATACCCCATACTCTCTGAGCACTCCCCGCAGGACTTTGGTCGAATGCCTTCTCCAAGTCCACAAAGCACATGTAGACTGGTTGGGCAAACTCCCATGCACCCTGCCGAGAGTATAGAACTGGGGTCGTACTTATCAAGCTTCTTAGAGTGCCATTTTACACTTAAGTACGGTCAGCGTTTGATGTGAATCAAAGCTCCCAGCGAGCATAGGGCAGACTTTGAACTGGGAACGGCAGATCAAGTATAAAATAATGAATGGACACACAGAGGGAGTCACTTTAGCAACACAACACTCGTAATGTTCCCTCTTGATGGCGGAAACACCAGATTTCTATTTCTGTTATGATTGATGAAAATAATATAGCCAACTGATCAGAGACCGGCAAAATGGGAGAGATTGTGTCTCACCTGAAAAAGTTATACTTCACGGGAAGACGGCAGCGATTGCTTTTATGCTTCCAAAATAAATTTTTATAAACATGTTTCAGGTCATTGACCAGGGGCCGTACTTATCAAGCTTCTTAGAGTGCCATTTTACACTTAAGTCCTGAGAATTTGCGAAATTTAGTCCTACTCTCAAACTTAAGAATAAAAGCTTTTTATCAACGTTCTTAAGTCTAAGAATCACTCCTACTCTCCACCATATTTAAGAGACCTTCAGAGGTGTCTTAAGTGGTTAGGAGTTGCCAGCAGGGGATGGCACTGAGGCGAGAGAGACGTGCGCGAACGTTCAGGGAACGGAACAATGTTTTGGTTTTTTTTTATGACGAGCAGCTGATCAAACGGTATCGTTTAGACGGAGCGGATATTATTTTTGTCACAGATTTAATACTTTTCGATTCCTTGTTGATTTCTGCATGTGGCTGCAGTGGGCTAGTATATATAGAGCCACCCACACCAGTTTTTAAATTAGTTGCCTAATTAATGAATTGGAAAGAAAATCTGATGACAGTAGCGTATGTGTGTGGCCGTGAGGTGAGTGACGTCAGTGAGTGTGTGGGCGAGAGAAGAGAGGGAGCGGTAGCGTGAGTGCCGGCGGGGACTAGTTTGTTTTGTATTATTTTGTAGTTTATTGTCAAAATATACACTCCCATTGTCCACTTAAATATTTCCAAGATATTTCTTTATTCTTAGACAACGGATTCCCTTCCGTGATTGGTCATTTCTATGGACACAGAAATGACGTCACCTAAAATTCCGTTTACGGCACATAGTAATGTCGTAATTCAGCTCTGAGTGTGACACTTCAGATTCAGTCCTACACTTCGCTGAAAGTGTGAGTAAGACGCTTGATAACTAACTTTTAAGTGCAGCTTTCAGCAAAGAATTTATTTACTCTTAAGTCAACTCTTAGCAGACTTCTTAGGAGTAATTCTAAGAAGCTTGATAAGTACGGCCCCTGGTCCACAGTTCCAAGACCAGGACGAAAACCACACTGTTCCTCCTGAATACGAGGTTCGACTATCCGGCGTAGCCTCCTCTCCAGTACACCTGAATAGACCTTACCTTACCTTTAATTAAAAAAACAAAAAATGGTGATATTAATCGACGTCAGACGATATGAAAAAAATTCATCATGACTTATTGTTCCGTATTGCCGAGCCCTAGTTCACACTGCAGGTCAATTCCAATGTTTTGCCATATTTGACATGTTTTGGATTTTTTCATGTCAATGTGAACAGTTGGGATGGATACTTTTATCGGCACTACATGTACAGTAATTTGTGTGAATGAAAATGTGGAAAAATGCATTTATTTGCTGGTGCACCAGCAACACCATGTAACATCTCAGTGTTTTATCAACAACTGCATTTTAAGTGTTACAAGTCTACTATGTGTGCAGTGCAGCGTGCAATGCAGTTATTATGTCGCTATTCAATTCAAACAACTTTATTCATCCCCTCAAGGGGCAATTAATTTGGAGCAGCAGGTTGTTGTGGTTCATAGAGTTAAATGGGCCACAATAAACAGTCAATAAATACGACATATCAGACATGGACATATAAAAGCTAGTGATAGCCTACTTTGCAAGTAAAGATCATCTTCGAACCGCATTGCTCTAAAACAACGCTATGAAGAATTTAAGAGTCATCTTGTAAAGAGCAAACAGATCATATTCAGTACAATTACACTCAGTATATCCATCCATTTCTACTGCTTGTCCCTATAATAACTTTTAAAATAATAATACATATAGTAACATATTTACCTATAACATACCTTTTACATGATATATCAAATATTTAACATAAATCAATTAGCATGTTATGTAAGTGTGCAATTTGGGGCGATAGGAATTCTTATATGAAGCCATTTTCAATGTTGACAGCTACCGATTTATAAAGTGTCTGTGTCGTGTGTGCATTATACAAATAAAAATACCCTGTGATTATTTCATTTTTCACTTTTTTGAGTGCACTAATATCGGCCTGTTCTCAAACTTTTTTCACCAAGTCGCACCTCAGAAAAAAATGTAGTGGATTGTCCGAAGCTTAAACAGGCAACAAAAGTAGTTTAGTACAACAAATTTATTTACCCATTATCAGAAGTGCAGGTTGAATTGAGTTGGCCGTGCAGACAGACCACATGTCACTCCGGAGCAAACAAGACACACGCAAGCCAAAATCACTGTCGAGTTCCGGTCTTCTGCCATTTTTTATATGTCTTTTGTGCGTCATTGTTTGTTATCTAAATGCGTCAATGTCTTGTTGTTTTTCCTATCTGTTCCATAACAACTCGAATCCTTTAGACAGTCAACACATTCTGTAGACAGGTTGGCACGACTTAATATTCACTTTTGTCCCACCACTGGTCCATTCAATGGCACAAAATACAAGAGAATTGAAAATGAGCGGACATTCTTAAAAGACAAGAAACATAGGTCAAAAGGTCAGAAATTCTACTACAAAAACACTTGGCTCTCCAAGGACCACCGTAACGACCAACAATAATACACAGTAGCACAGTAGGCCTAAGTATTCATTAAGTATTACTATTTTTGACCACAGTAACATTACACAGTTTAAACAGTAACGGCTTGAATATAGGAAAATTTAAAAAAAAACTGTACTTTAATCAAGTAATTCTTTGGCATACCTTAGAAAAAACTTGTCTCTCCAAGTACCACCATAATGACCAACATTAAAAAAAATATTCATTAAAAACAAGGCAAAGGTTGTATCTAACATGTATACTTTAGTATTTTGGCCAATGTAAAATTACACATAGTTTGAACAGTTAAAATAAAACACTAAACACTTAAGTGATTCTTTGGCATACCACTAGATGGAGCCCGCATACCACAGTTTGGGAATCACTGGCTTCAAGGATGGTTGACAGACGGTAGCATCGGTCGTGAGGTGCGCGTTCACTCCAAACTGTCACTAAATATTAACGTGCATGACTTTAAAGGCCTACTGAAATGATTTTTTTTTATTTAAACGACAATAGCAGATCCATTCTATGTGTCATACTTGATCATTTCGCGATATTGCCATATTTTTGCTGAAAGGATTTAGTAGAGAAAATCGACGATAAAGTTCGCAACTTTTGCTCGCTGATAAAAAAAAAGCCTTGCCTGTACCGGAGGTAGCGTGACGTCACAGGAGCTAGTATTCCTCACAATTCCCCGTTGTTTACAATGGAGCGAGAGAGATTCGGACCGAGAAAGTGATGATTACCCCATTAATTTGAGCGAGGATGAAAGATTCGTAGATGAGGAACGTTACAGTGAATGACTTGAGAGGCAGCGATGGACGTATCTTTTTTCGCTCTGACCGTAACTTAGTTACAGGCTGGCTCATTGGATTCCACACTCTCCTTTTTCTATTGTAGATCACAGATTTGTATTTTAAACCACCTGGGATACTATATCCTCTTGAAAATGAGAGTCGAGAACGCGAAATGGACATTCAGTGCCTTTTATCTCCACGACAATACATCGGCGAAATGCTTTAGCTACGAGCTAACGTGATAGCATCTTGCTTTAACTGCATATAGAAACAAAATAAATAAACCCCTGACTGGAAGTATAGATAGAAAATCAACAATACTATTAAACCGTGGACATGTAAATACACGGTTAATGCTTTCCAGGCTGGCGAAGGTTAACAATGCTGTGCTAACGACGCCACTGAAGCTAACTTAGCAACCGGACTGCACAGAGCTATGCTAAAAACATTAGCTCTCCACCTACGCCAGCCAGCCCTCATTTGCTCATCAACGCCCGTGCTCACCTGCGTTCCAGCGATCGGCAGAAGGACGAAGGACTTCACCCGATGCGTTTGGCGGCCCGGAGACGTAGGAAGTCAAGGTGAGGTCGGCGGCTAGCGCGGCTAGCGCTCCAACAAAGTCCTCCTGGTTGTGTTGCTGTAGTCCGCTGCTAATACACTGATCCCACCTACAACTGTCTTCTTTGCAGCCTTCATTGTTCATTAAAAAAATTGCAAAAGATGTCCAGAATACTGTGGAATTATGAAATGAAAACAGAGCTTTTTGTATAGGATTCTACGGGGTACCATAACTTCCGTTACTCGGACTTCGTCACGCGCATACGTCATCATACCGCGATGTTTCAGCCGGATATTTCCCGGGAATTTTAAAATGTCACTTTATAAGTTAACCCGGCCGTATTGGCATGTGTTGCAATGTTAAGATTTCATCATTGATATATAAACTATCAGACTGCGTGGTCGGTAGTAGTGGCTTTCAGTAGGCCTTTAAGTGACTGGTTTGCAAAGTTTTGTGTGGTATTGCTTCCTTATTTGTGATTCTCATCTACCCGTGTGTGGTAGCAGCACTTAAACTGAAAGTGACAGGGTATCATATCTACAACGGTCAGCTGGATAACAATATACTCTGACACCCGTAGCATTAGTTAAGAATCTTAACGGTATTCCTGATTCGACCCAATTAGAAACCAGTACCAAAAACTACTGGTACACATTTTGCATGCCTAGTGAATAGTGCAATTCTGAATTGTCCATATCCGACCCAGGCCTCTTTTGTAAGTGGATATCGCTCAGATATGTATCCGATGCAACGAGCAGACTGAACGATCGGCTAGCATTCATCCTTCAAAAAGCGATTAGCATCATAATTCTCCACCAAAACAGACGGTTGCAAA
>NC_084744.1:10478732-10501232 GCF_033978785.1 Entelurus aequoreus
ACAATACTATTAAACCGTGGACATGTAAATACACGGTTAATGCTTTCCAGGCTGGCGAAGGTTAACAATGCTGTGCTAACGACGCCATTGAAGCTAACTTAGCAACCGGACTGCACAGAGCTATGCTAAAAACATTAGCTCTCCACCTACGCCAGCCAGCCCTCATTTGCTCATCAACACCCGTGCTCACCTGCGTTCCAGCGATCGGCAGAAGGACGAAGGACTTCACCCGATGCGTTTGGCGGCCCGGAGACGTAGGAAGTCAAGGTGAAGTCGGCGGCTAGCGCGGCTGTTGTTGCTGTAGTCCGCTGCTAATACACTGATCCCACCTACAACTGTCTTCTTTGCAGCCTTCATTGTTCATTAAAAAAATTGCAAAAGATGTCCAGAATACTGTGGAATTATGAAATGAAAACAGAGCTTTTTGTATAGGATTCTACGGGGTACCATAACTTCCGTTACTCGGACTTCGTCACGCGCATACGTCATCATACCGCGATGTTTCAGCCGGATATTTCCCGGGAATTTTAAAATGTCACTTTATAAGTTAACCCGGCCGTATTGGCATGTGTTGCAATGTTAAGATTTCATCATTGATATATAAACTATCAGACTGCGTGGTCGGTAGTAGTGGCTTTCAGTAGGCCTTTAACTACAAACGTCTCTTTCAGTGTTTCAGTGTTATTGTTAGTTTTTAAGCCAAAATGCACCCATGCTTCCTTTTCTATCTCCACACTGTTTCGGCTTGTAAGTGCTCCGTGCGTGGGCATTGCCAATATGTGCACCTGCTCGTTTTATCAGCAGTGTCACGATGTGACGACGGCGCGCGTTTTGTCCAGAAAAATGAATACAAGTATTTTACAGAAGAAGTATAGTACTGTTTTTAATTCATTAGTACCGTGGTACTTTAGTAGTACAGATCTACCATACAACTCTAGTTAAAAGATATCAGGGATAGCTTATTTAAAAGTGGTTTTAAAGATCAGGGGCCGTACTTATCAAGCTTCTTAGAATTACTCCTAAGAAGTCTGCTAAGAGTTGACTTAAGAGTAAATAAATTCTTCGCTGAAAGCTGCACTTAAAAGTTAGTTATCAAGCGTCTTACTCACACTTTCAGCGAAGTGTAGGACTGAATCTTAAGTGTCACACTCAGAGCTGAATTACGACATTACTATGTGCCGTAAAGGGAATTTTAGGTGACGTCATTTCTGTGTCCATAGAAATGACCAATCACGGAAGGGAATCCGTTGTCTAAGAATAAAGAAATATCTTGGAAATATTTAAGTGGACAATGGGAGTGTATATTTTGACAATAAACTACAAAATAATACAAAACAAACTAGTCCCCGCCGGCACTCACGCTACCGCTCCCTCTCTTTTATCGCCCACACACTCACTGACGTCACTCACCTCATGGCCACACACATACGCTACTGTCATAACATTTTCTTTCCAATTCATTAATTAGGCAACTAATTTAAAACTGGTGTGGGTGGCTCTATATATACTAGCCCACTGCAGACACATGCAGAAATCAACAAGGAATCGAAAAGTATTAAATCTGTGACAAAAATAATATCCGCTCTGTCTAAACGATACCGTTTGATCAGCTGCTCGTCATCAAAAAAAAAAACATTGTTCCGTTCCCTGAACGTTCGCGCACGTCTCTCTCGCCTCAGTGCCATCCCCTGCTGGCAACTCCTAACCACTTAAGACACCTCTGAAGGTCTCTTAAATATCGTGGAGAGTAGGAGTGATTCTTAGACTTAAGAACGTTGATAAAAAGCTTTTATTCTTAAGTTTGAGAGTAGGACTAAATTTCGCAAATTCTCAGGACTTAAGTGTAAAATGGCACTCTAAGAAGCTTGATAAGTACGGCCCCTGGTGTGAGGTTTAGGGTTTTAAATGGTCCGTGCAATACATTTCATACCTTCTTTATTAATGCACTTTTTCAAATATACAACTCTAGTTGACCCAAGAAGCATGCATATTTTATTGTTTGTGCTATGCAACTAACCAAATAAAAAATCCAAAAAAAGTGCTATTTGATCTAGTTCTTTGAAAATGGTCGATTTGTGTTTTCTCTGGTGTCTTCCCGAGCAACTTATTTTTCATATTCATCAATTTGACTCAATTTGTGCCAGGCTCTGCCAGACTCACTAATCAATTGGGCTCATTATGTATCTCTTTGAGCTGAGAGAAAATATCTGTAACATCCAAAAAGCTAATTTCACAGAGTTGAGGTCAACATGAACAAATAGTGTGATGTCCAGAAGGAGGCGCTGGAGTCCACATGGAAGAAGTATGATGTGTCAAATATCAGGAGAGCGAGACTGGACAACTTGAAGTGTTTCTGAGGACAGATGTCAATGTTTCTATGTGTGAAAATGTGTTGGAAATTCTTATTTGTGACAATTAAAAATGTTCAACATGTGTTTTTTCAAGGGAAAAAACCTCATTTAGCATAGCACACATAAACATGTTACATATAATCACAACAACTCGCAACAGAGGGGGGTTGGGGCCATGGAGGCCGGCCTGCTGCTATAAAGCGCTACTAGCCGTCCATAACCCTAAAGAGAAATTAAACAGTGGTGGTGAGGGGCGTTGGATGGGGATGGGGATGGGGAGTGTGTTTGTATACATGCCCATTGTCTTTGGGTGAAGTGTGAATGTTCATAAGCCCAGAGTCGTTCTGCATGCAATGCAAGCAAAGTTCGATTCCCAGGTGTCGTTGAGGAGGGGAGGAGGGAGGGAGGTCGAAAAGCGTCCATCTTTGAAATTCCTCAGGGGATGATTTCAGAACAGCCTGTTCTTGTCTCAAGGCCATTCGGGGGAGTCAAATCGTAGATAAGGATTTTAGTTTTTTCTCCAACAGGCATTAACAATGACTTGTCTGTTCTATTCGTCCATGCTGGCTCTCGTATCCGAACTTTCCTTTATAGCAAGCTTTTCCATGATGTGATCCATTTTGCGATTCAGTTCAGAAATCGCCACAGCCCGTGCTCCCACAGCCCGGCCCAATCCGTCCATTGCGACGAACAGCCTTTGGGCTCCTTGAGTGGCGGCCATCGTCTTACGAATTTTACGATACACCAGAGCAATGCCCAGCCCAATCAGCAGGTGCCCCACGATCATGGTTCCAAATAGGTGGATGTCTTCCACGTCCTCGATGGAAAGGACTGAGAGGCACATGATTCTCTATTTGATGTTCAAACTGATAAACTTTTTTTTTTTGTGCAAATAATCATTAACTTTAGAATTTGATGCCAGCAACACGTGACAAAGAAGGTGGGAAAGGTGGCAATAAATACTGATAAAGTTGAGGAATAGTCATCAAACACTTATTTGGAACATCCCACAGGTGAACAGGCAAATTGGGAACAGGTGGGTGCCATGATTGGGTATAAAAGTAGATTCCATGAAATGCTCAGTCATTCACAAACAAGGATGGGGCGAGGGTCACCACTTTGTCAACAAATGCGTGAGCAAATTGTTGAACAGTTTAAGAAAAACCTTTCTCAACCAGCTATTGAAAGGGTTTTAGGGATTTCACCATCTACGGTCCGTAATATCATCAAAGGGTTCAGAGAATCTGGAGAAATCACTGCACGTAAGCAGCTAAGCCCTTCCATCCCTCAGGCTGTACTGCATCCACAAGCGACATCAGTGTGTAAAGGATATCACCACATGGGCTCAGGAACACTTCAGAAAACCACTGTCAGTAACTACAGTTGGTCGCTACATCTGTAAGTGCAAGTTAAAACTCTCCTATGCAAGACGAAAACCGTTTATCAACAACACCCAGAAATGCCGTGGGCTTCGCTGGGCCTGAGCTCGTCTAAGATGGACTGATACAAAGTGGAAAAGTGTTCTGTGGTCTGACGAGTCCACATTTCAAATTGTTTTTGGAAACGGTGGACGTCGTGTCCTCCGGACCAAAGAGGAAAAGAACCATCCAGATTGTTGTAGGCGTAAAGTTGAAAAGCCAGCATGTGTGATGGTATGGGGGTGTATTAGTGCCCAAGACATGGGTAACTTACACATCTGTGAAGGCGCCATTAATGCTGAAAGGTACATACAGGTTTTGGAGCAACATATGTTGCCATCCAAGCAACGTTACCATGAACGCCCCTGCTTATTTCAGCTAGACAATGCCAAGCCACGTGTTACATTAGCGTGGCTTCATAGTAAAAGAGTGCAGGTACTAGACTGGCCTGCCTGTAGTCCAGACCTGTCTCCCTTTGAAAATGTGTGGTGCATTATGAAGCCTAAAATAGCACAAGGGAGACCCCCGGACTGTTGAACAACTTAAGCTGTACATCAAGCAAGAATGGGAAAGAATTCCACCTGAGAAGCTTGGAAAATGTGTCCCCTCAGTTCCCAAACGTTTACTGAGTGTTGTTAAAAGGAAAGGCCATGTAACACAGCGGTGGACATGCCCTTTCCCAACTACTTTGGCACGTGTTGCAGCCATGAAATTCTAAGTAAATTATTATTATTTATGAGTTTCAACATCAAATATAGTGCATTCAACTGAATATGTATTCATTGTATTCCGTTTATATTTACATCTAACACAATTTCCCAACTCATATGGAAACGGGGTTTGTATGCTTCTCGGGGCGGCATAGCTCGGTTGGTAGAGGGGCCGTGCCAGCAACTTGAGGGTTCCAGGTTTGATTCCCGCTTCCGCCACCCTAGTCCCTGCTGTTGTGTAAAGACACAACAGCAGGGACTAGGATGTCTTAAACACTGGTTTAAATGTAACTTAGATATTGGGTTTCACTATGTAAAGCGCTTTGAGTCACTTGAGAAAAGCGCTATATAAATATAATTCACTTCACACTTCTGTGTTCCTCAGCGGTACTCAGTTGTAATACACTTTTCCACAACCAGTGGCAGTAATGACAATATCAATCAAACAGAAGAAGTCTGGAGCTAAAGTAATCGAAAAATGTATTGAGCGCAAAAAAATATGACTAAAGTGGTGAAGCTGTATTTTCATTTGCACGTTAATACTCTTGACAGTTTAGTTAGGAAACATGTTAGTTATTAATTTAGTAAACATTTTTTAAGCATAACATAATTGTTTGTAAATGTATTTTTCATTAGTTATTTATGAGTCCCTTTGTATGCAGTATATTTAGTTAGTACTTATTATTTCTAATAAATAAATAATGAATACAAACAAACTTATTAATAATAATAATATAATAACAATAAAACATAAATAATAATAACATAATAATATAATAACAAAAAATAAAAAACATAATAATAAAATAATGACAATCATAATATAACAATTAATAATACATGATAATAATATCTATGATTAACACATGCTTTCATATAATTTGACAAGGTTGTAAACTGTAGGTAGGTCAGACATATTTATTGAATATGATTCAAATCAAAAGTATGATTACTAATTTTGTGTTAATATTTGAGTGGACTCCGGGCCCTTCTGTAGTGGAAAAGTTGGGCTCCCGTGGTCAAAAAGGTTAAGAACCCCTGCTGTAACCTGTTTGGAAGATATTTTATAAAAAATATATATTTATATTTAGCAAACAATAGGGTTGTTAATCTTACAACAACTAACGATCCGATTCCGATTCCTGGAGTGACGATTCGATACGAAATTGATTTCTTGATTTAAAGCAATCCTCAATTAAATTTGTGCAGTATATATTTGTATAAAATTATACAACCTTTTTAAAACAGGTTACAAAAGTTCCTCTCGGCTGTTTATTCATTTATTTTTTCAATCGATTTTTTAAAAAAAAATCACTTTTCTGAGGAATAAATGTGATTCAGATGTGAATCGATTTTTTTAACACGCCAACAAACAAACAATCGGTTTAATTTGAGAATCGTGCTAAATCGAGAATTGGTTGTGAATCGAAACGTCATCTTAAGAATTGTAATTAATTTGAATCGTGAGTTGTTCACATCCCAAGATGGAAAAGTAGTTGGTGATGTCTAAGGAGGCAAACGTGGTTGAAATATAACACGTGGGAATCAAACAATGGTATGAAATTGTCATGATCCGTGGTCCGGATCATGTTTTTGTTATGTTCTGTTAGTTTTGGACTCTTTTAGTTCCTGTTTGACACGTGAGTTTGTTTTAGTTACCATGGCTACTTATGATTTTCACCTGCCTCTGGTGTTCGGGACGCGCACCTGCTTCGAATCAGAGGACTATTTATTTTGCCAGTCAGTCGTGCTGGCGTCATTAGTTGTTTGCCTCATGCCTGGACTACGTACTGTAAGTCTTAGTTGTTTCATGCCACAGTTTCATATTTGTTCTATGCCATAGTTAATGCTAGTTGTTTCATGCCACAGTTTCGTATTTGTTCTATGCCATAGTTAATGCTAGTTGTTTCATGCCACAGTTTCGTATTTGTTCTATGCCATAGTTAATGCTAGTTGTTTCATGCCACAGTTTCGTGTTTGTTTCATGCCAGTTTCATGTCCGAAGTTTTTGCCTTAGCTTCCGCGTGCGATAGGCACGCTTGCCTTCGGGTTGTTCTCTGTTTTGTACCTCTTAGAATTTTTCTTAAAATTAAATCATGTTCCTACCTGCAAGTCCTGTCCGGAGTCGTCCGTTTGCCCTCCTGGGAGAACGACTCCGCAGTAAGCGGAAAGATCGTCGTGACAAAAATGTAAAAACAAATAGTTTAAACTTAATATTCAGTTTCACTTTTTAACATTAACCAAGAAAATAAATGATCTCCCTTTTTTCAATTCTACACACAGTCTTGGTAGATTCCACTAATAGTACATCATGCATCCATCCATTATCTGAGTCCGAGTCGCGGGGGCAGCAGCCTAAGCAGACAAGCCCGGACTTCCCTGGCCCCGGCCACGTCCTGTAGTTCCCCAAAGGGGACACCGAGGCATTCCCAGGACAGCTGTGAGACATAGTCCCTCCAGCATGTCCGAGGTCTGCCCCGGTGTTACAATTTGGATCTTAGTAGATTAGGCCCACAGGGTTGCGCATCCCGACATTTTGGGTGTCTTGCCACCCTACTGTAGCGCTGCTTTGATCAATTTGGCCTCCCTCTCTGTGAGCGAGAATAATTGCATCCCAGTGGAAGGAACAGAAACATTAACACTTTGATCAAGCCCAATCCAGACAAGCGAATATCAATACCGCCACGAATTAAGTCAGAGTGGGGACAAACGCTTTTAACTTCAAGGGCCAAGGAGTCCTTTGGAAACCTACAAGTAATTAGAATTAAACAAATCACGCCCACTCACTTCTGACAGACTTAAGACAAAAACTCTGCACAGCAATTTAAAGTCAGTTTCCAAAGAGTATTTAGCATATATAAAGTAGGAATTAATCGCTCTAAATTCAAAATAAACACTGAGGGATTACAGCTTCATTGCACACTGACCTGTCTTTTGTAATAAATAATAAGTAATAATCAGCAGGGCTGTAAATCTTTGGGTACCAACACGATTCGATTCTTGGGGGTAACGATTCGATCCAGAATCAATTTCCGATTCAAAACCATTTTCCATTCAAAATCTGTACTTTTTTAATAACACTGGGTGCCAGTTCTATGATTAACACATTTGTGTCCGTACAATAGATAAACAGCTGTGATGAATTCATAATAAGTTAAAAGAAAAACTTTTTTTTTTTTTTTTTTAAATGTTTACCCAAACATTTAATAAAGTGAAATACAAATAATGCTACAAGAGACGTGTTTTCTAGTCTAAAAAAAAGTCTGTACAGCAGATATAGATCATCTATATCACACTTGTCAAACTCAAGGCCCGGGGGCCAGTTCTGGCCCGCTACATCATTCTATGTGGCCCGCGAAAGCCTGTAAAAAATGGCTTTCAATTAGAGTTGTCCGATAATGGCTTTTTTGCCAATATCCGATATTCCGATATTGTCCAACTCTTAATTACCGATTTCGATATCAACCGATACCGATATATACAGTCGTGGAATTAACACATTATTATGCCTAATTTTGTTGTGATGCCCCGCTGGATGCATTAAACCAGGGGTCACCAACCTTTTTGAAAGCAAGAGCTACTTCTTGGGTACTGATTAATGCGAAGGGCTACCAGTTTGATACACACTTAAATAAATTGCCAGAAATATTCAATTTGCTCATTTTACCTTTAACTCTATGTTATTATTAATAATTAATGATATTTACACTTAATTGAACGGTTTAAAAGAGGAGAAAACACGAAAAAAATGACAATTAAATTTTGAAACATAGTTTATCTTCAATTTCGACTCTTTAAAATTCAAAATTCAACCGAAAAAAAGAAGACAAAAACTAGCTAATTCGAATCTTTTTGAAAAAATTTAAAAAAGAATTTATGGAACATCATTAGTAATTTTTCCTGATTAAGATTCATTTTAGAATTTTGATGACATGTTTTAAATAGGTTAAAATCCAATCTACACTTTGTTAGAATATATAACAAATTGGACCAAGCTATATTTCTAACAAAGACAAATCATTATTTCTTCTAGATTTTCCAGAACAAAAATTTTAAAATAAATTCAAAAGATTTTGAAATACGATTTAAATTTGATTCTACAGATTTTCTAGATTTGCCAGAATATTTTTTTTTAAATTTTAATCATAATAAGTTTGAAGAAATATTTCACAAATATTCTTTGTCGAAAAAACAGAAGCTAAAATGAAGAATTAAATTAAAATGTATTTATTTACAATAAAAAAAATACATTTACTTGAACATTGATTTAAATTGTCAGGAAAGAAGAGGAAGGAATTTAAAAGGTAAAAAGGTATATGTGTTTAAAAATCCTAAAATCATTTTTAAGGTTGTTTTTTTTCTCTAAAATTGTCTTTCTGAAAGTTATACGAAGCAAAGTAAAAAAAATAATGAATTTAAACAAGTGAAGACCAAGTCTTTAAAATATTTTCTTGGATTTTCAAATTCTATTTGAGTTTTGTCTCTCTTAGAATTAAAAATGTCGGGCAAAGCGAGACCAGCTTGCTAGTAAATAAATAAAATTTAAAAAATAGAGGCAGCTCACTGGTAAGTGCTGCTATTTGAGCTATTTTTAGAACAGGCCAGCGGGCTACTCATCTGGTCCTTACGGGCTACCTGGTGCCCGCGGGCACCGCGTTGGTGACCCCTGCATTAAACAATGTAACAAGGTTTTCCAAAATAAATCAACTCAAGTTATGGAAAAAAATGCCAACATGGCACTGCCATATTTATTATTGAAGTCACAAAGTGCATTTTTTTTTTTAACATGCCTCAAAACAGCAGCTTGGAATTTGGGACATGCTCTCCCTGAGAGAGCATGAGGAGGTTGAGGTGGGTGGGGTTGGGGGGGAGGGGGGGGGGGGGTTAGGGGGTGTATATTGTAGCGTCCCAGAAGAGTTAGTGCTGCAAGGGGTTCTGGGTATTTGTTCTGTTTTGTTTATGTTGTGTTACGGTGCGGATGTTCTCCCGAAATGTGTTTGTCATTCTTGTTTGGTGTGGGTTCACAGTGTGCCGCATATTTGTAACAGTGTTAAACATTTTTAGACGGACACCCTCAGTGTGACCAGTATGGCTTTTGACCAAGTATGATTTGCATTCACTTATGTGTGTGAAAAGCTGTAGGTATTATGTGATTGGACCGGCACACAAAGGCAGTGCCTTTGAGGTTTATTGGCGCTCTGTACTTCTCCCTACGTCCGTGTACCACTCCGTACAGCGGCGTTTTAAAAAGTCATTAATTGTACCTTTTTGAAACCGATGACGATAATTTCCGATATTACATTTTAAAGCATTTATCGGCCGATAATATCTGCAGTCCGATATTATCGGACATCTCTAGTTTCAATAAAATACTTGTTATTTATTTTTACTAAATGTATTCGTTCTTTTAATTTTGACAGAGAAAAATGCATATTTTAAACTTTAATATTGTCTGATCTTGCCAATTATCTTATTATATACTGTATTGCAAAACTATTTTTGGGAGATTAAAAACAAATAGTTAGATATCTGCTTGTCACCTTTATTTATGATTTTAAAGAAATTAATACATAAAAAAACTATAATAATCAAATGCATATGCATTCGATTAATCATGATTAATCACAGGTTATTAGCCGCATGCATAATGTAAATTAATTTTAAAAAAGTGGCCCTCTGAAAGCACCCATTACTGCAATGTGGCCCTCAATGAAAATGAGTTTGATACCCCTGAATTAAATCAACAATATGATTTGTCTGAGTGGCTGAAAAAAAACAGATTTGATATTTTTTTAATCGATTAGGAATCGTGACAAATAAGAATCGTGATAAATCTGAAATTTTTTTTGGACACCCCTACTAATCAGAACTCTTCACATTTTCCCAAACACACCACCTTGTGTTATTGGACCCAAAGTAAATAGTCAGGCCTCAATAACATTCCTTGATCAACACTGGAAATAATTAACGGTCAGCTAATTGACTAATATTCTTTACCGCACTCTCTTTATGAGGGATCACACTAATCAAACTAATTCTCAAATCCCTTCACTGGCTTCCTGTTCCACTCAGGATTGAATACAAAGTCTCCCTACTAACCCACCAGTGCCTCCATGGAAATGCCCCCCTCTACCTCAAAGAACTGCTCACCCCCAAATCCTCCACACGACACCTCCGCTCCGGACAGGCTAACCTCCTCCAACGTCCTAGGACAAAGCTACGAACAATGGAATGAACCGGGCTTTCTGCTCCGCCGCTCCCAGTCTGTGGAACGCTCTCCCTGACCACCTGAGGGCACCACAGACTGTGGATGCTTTTAAAAAAGGCTTGAAAACCCTTCTTTTAAAAAAGCCTTTTTTTTTTAGTTCTAGCTATTTGACTGTTCTAGTTTTTATTTTTATTAATTTTTTATTATCTTTTTATTTTTTTATTTGTTTTAATACACTGTAGCACTTTGAGGTTGTTTACTCAATGTAAGTTATTTTTACAAATAAAATCTATTATTATTATTACCGGGATGAGAAAATCTCACTGAATGTTCTGAACTCCTGTTTGTATGCCAGTGTCATATTAAAGGGCCCCTTCTAAATTGGCACTTGTTATTTTTATAGTTATGGCCCCAAAAACAACGTGTACAGGTGAAATTCCTAACAAAATAAACACAGTAGTGGTTTTAAGCTTGTTTTCTAACACGTTTTAGCACATTTTGGAACGCCCACTTTTACCTCCAAAAATGTAGGCGGGACCTGCCATCAGCCGGCCGACAACTGGAGGTGGTTTTATTTTGCGTGGTTTGTATTTTGGTAGCATATTCGTGTTATTTTTGCACAAAATTGGAAGGAATGATCAAATATGTCTGCCAGATGAATTTTTGCAGGTGGTTGCAGTGGTTCTCAAACCTTTTTTTTCACCAAGTACCACCTCAGGAAACATTTTGCTCTCCCAAGTACCACCATAATGACTGACATTAGAATACAGTAGCATAATAGACCTAAGTATACAACAAACCAGTTGAGGCAGAATCAACAGTGCTTCTGCTTGCTGGTGGCAGCCAAGTGATGCCATCAGTTCCCACTTCATTTCCCAAACTAGAAAACCTGGCACCAAAAGGCAACCATTGTACTCTGAGTTTTGTCACCAAAATGGAATGTTTCAGACCGAAGCCACCCACACGTGAAGCTGTTGTCGGTAGTATCACCCGCACGTGGGACGTAGGTGGTATGTTTGGTGGTAGCTTCCAAGGCAGGCTGGGCTCTGGGGGAATGGACGGGTTGAAAAAGTGAGCTGGAGTTGAGTTTGTCAGCATGGTTCCAGAAGGACTCGGGCCACGTCCACACCAACAATTGATATTTTGGTATTTATATCCTACCTAAATGATGAAGTATCATTCTTGTGGTACTCCATTTCTTGCCATCGTATGTGTCTCGTGTGTGCTGATCCGTGAATTTTACTAGGGTTGCAATTTTTTTTTATCAAGCTGATACCAATAACGTAACTTATTTTACCGACTATAAGCAGCTACTTTTGAACTAAGCAGCTTATAAAATGATGCGGCTAATTGGTGGATTTTTTTGTTTAGTTTTGTATTCATCAAATAGTTTTCATCAAACACCCACGTACACTAAAAAGGTGTGTTATTGTTTGTGCCAATGCGAGAGTTAAACTTTGACAGTATTTATTTCCGTCCAGTGCCTTGAACCGGGAGTACAAGTGCCATTCTGTCTATTAACCATCCATAGCGTTTTCTACTCGTTTGTAAGTTTTACAATATAACTAAAACAATTCATACTCATCGGTATTAAACTGTCACATGGTGGATAGTAGTTTTTTCATGCATATTTGTACGTGCTAGCGTAATTAGCATTACCTTATATGCTAACACGGTGTCTGTGTTAGTATTATTAACTCGCAACGGCATTATTTTTGTATTGTTTCAGTTTGACAAATTCTTTAGTAGATTCACCTAAACACCACGGAGTTAGTGAGTCTGTTTAGCTGATTGGAGAGCTAGCTTCCGCAGCTGACAATTACTTCTGTTTTGTTTGATCTGCCGTTTTACTGCTGTGTTACAGACACTGTTTGGAAACAATTAAGGTATGTAAATAAACATTTGCGAAATAGTTTTGTGTAAATAACTGATTTCACAACGTATATATCTGTGGCTTATAGTCCGGTGCGGCTAATATATGGAAACATATTGTCGGTGCGGCTTATAGTCCGGAAAATACGGTACTTATTTTCAGTGGTATGTCAGTTTACGAGTCTCAAAACTCATAAGTATCTTGGAATGTCGACGGTATCTCACGTTTTTCTTTGTTTTTCAATATAAATTTATGAAAAGAAAATTGAAATACCAAAACATACACTGACCCAAAAGCATTCTACTTGAAGAAAGTACTATTCCGTGTGGTAATAGTTCTCCTAATGAGACATTTTTAACGATGCAGCCTTTTTAATCACCGAGTTTGTCATTCATCTCGGAGCTGGCAGTAGTGCAGAGCGGGTTGGAGTCGGTCTTGATTCCCCGGCTCCTCACTCCCTAGCAAGAAAACAAGTCGGTGTACTCATTAGCACGTCCCCAAATGAGTGTCAATAATTTAGGATCACTATAAAGACTAACTCCGGCTGAAACGTTCGCCGTCTATTGGGATGGGGAGCGTGTGGCATTTACGTGAACGCTTTAAGTTGCATCGATAAGAACTGCAACAGCTAGGTCACGACCCGAGAGAGAAGAGCAAAGGTCGGATGATATCGTAAACAAGAAGACAGGCTGTCAATAGAAGAGCCGTTTTGTACTCTGCGGCGGCACTAACTAAAGTGTTATTGAAATTAGCATATTTCGTAACTCGGTGGATCGCCGGTAAATCCCGCAGACACGGCGAGAAAACACAATCATTTGTCTAACTCTCTTGTTATTGCCATGGTAGATCATGTCAGCCAGCATCTGCTCCCAAAGTGCAAGTGCAAATTAAAATGAGCAGCCAACATTCTCTGGAGTTTTTGTAGCGGACTAGATCTTCTTTACGGTTCTAAACTTGCTGCAAGACTTCATTTGTATGCAGGGTTGATTCGACTCGATTCTTGGGGGTAAAAATTCGATTCGGAATCGATTCCCGATTCAAATATATTCTCCATTAAAAATGAGAGATGCTTTAAAATGTAATATCAGAAATTATCGGTATCGGTTTGAAAAAGTAAAATGTATGACTTTTGAAAAGGCCGCTGTGTACACGGACGTAGGGAGAAGTACAGAGCGCCAATAAACCTTAAAGAAACTGCCTTTGCGTGCCGGCCCAATCACATAATATCTACGGCTTTTCACACACACAAGTGAATGCCACGCATACTTGGTCAACAGCCATACAGGTCACACTGAGGGTGGCCGTATAAACAACTTTAACACTGTTAGAAATATGCGCCACACTGTGAACCCACACCAAACAAGAACGACATACACATTTCGGGAGAACATCCGCACAACATAAACACAACAGAACAAATACCCAAAACCCCTTGCAGCACTAACTCTTCCAGGACGCTACAATATACACCCCCCGCTACCCCCCCACCCCCTCAACCACACCCCCCACAACCCCGCCCAACTCAACCTCCTCATGCTCTCTCAAATTCCAAGCTGCTGTTTTGAGGCATGTTAAAAAAAAATAGTGCACTTTGTGACTACAATAACAAATATGGCAGTGCCATGTTGGCATTTTTTTTTCCATAACTTGAGTTGATTTATTTTGGAAAACCTTGTTGCATTGTTTAATGCATCCAGCGGGGCATCACAACAAAATTAGGCATAATAATGTGTTGATTCCACGACTGTATATATCGGAATCGGTTGATATTGGAATCAGTAATTAAGAGTTGGACAATATCGGGATATCGGATATCGGCAAAAAAGCCATTATCGGACATCTCTATTAAAAATCAATACTTTTTTTTAATAACATTTGGTGCAAGTTCTATGATTAACTACATCCCTCCATAAAATAGATATAGATATCTGGGGCCGTACTTATCAAGCTTCTTAGAATTACTCCTAAGAAGTCTGCTAAGAGTTGACTTAAGAGTAAATAAATTATTCGCTGAAAGCTGCACTTAAAAGTTAGTTATCAAGCGTCTTACTCACACTTTCAGCGAAGTGTAGGACTGAATCTTAAGTGTCACACTCAGAGCTGAATTACGACATTACTATGTGCCGTAAACGGAATTTTAGGTGACGTCATTTCTGTGTCCATAGAAATGACCAATCACGGAAGGGAATCCGTTGTCTAAGAATAAAGAAATATCTTGGAAATATTTAAGTGGACAATGGGAGTGTATATTTTGACAATAAACTACAAAATAATACAAAACAAACTAGTCCCCGCCGGCACTCACGCTACCGCTCCCTCTCTTCTCTCGCCCACACACTCACTGACGTCACTCACCTCACGGCCACACACATACGCTACTGTCATAACATTTTCTTTCCAATTCATTAATTAGGCAACTAATTTGAAACTGGTGTGGGTGGCTCTATATATACTAGCCCACTGCAGACACATGCAGAAATCAACAAGGAATCGAAAAGTATTAAATCTGTGACAAAAATAATATCCGCTCTGTCTAAACGATACCGTTTGATCAGCTGCTCGTCATAAAAAAAAACAAAAAACATTGTTCCGTTCCCTGAACGTTCGCGCACGTCTCTCTCGCCTCAGTGCCATCCCCTGCTGGCAACTCCTAACCACTTAAGACACCTCTGAAGGTCTCTTAAATATCGTGGAGAGTAGGAGTGATTCTTAGACTTAAGAGCGTTGATAAAAAGCTTTTATTCTTAAGTTTGAGAGTAGGACTAAATTTCGCAAATTCTCAGGACTTAAGTGTAAAATGGCACTCTAAGAAGCTTGATAAGTACGGCCCCTGATCAATATTTATATTACTGGGGAAAAAAAATGGTTTTGTTTGATAAAATTATACCCAAACATTTAATAAAGTGACTGGACAGGATAGATAAAAAAATAAAATAAATACAAAATTAATCGATTTAAAAAAAATGTTTAATTGATTAGGAATCGTTACACATAAGAATCTCGATTCATTCGAACATTTTTTTTTTGACACTCCTACAGTCAGTAGTCATTTGTTCAACCTCTTTAGTTATAAGAGAGGTGTTCCAATGGAGGTCCTCTCTTCTTCATCATTTTGGCTAATCAACTGGTGGTCCACAAGTTCAGTTAAAAAAAACAAACTTGTGAGAGACCCACAACGAGGGCTGGGTACCTTTAACATTTGAACCGATACAAAACCCTGTACCCAGTAACTGGGAATCGATACAGGTACTTAAAGATGAACATTTTTGGTACTTTTGTGTGTGTTAATTAATATTAAATAAGAAATACAATCTAATTATAATTTTTTAGTATTTATTTTCATTTTTAAAAATTTAAAATTGATCTGATTATAACTGCTGTCCGTTTGTTATATTTTGTTTTATTATCACATTTCTGACAAAATTACTTTGTTGGCATTGAAAATTGCAACACTAGAGCCAAGTGTTAGAGTTAAGTAATAACAAAATGAAAAATATATATCACGATTATTGTGAGCAAAATGATCACTCTTATCACAATCACAATATTGTTGAATGTGCCTAAAAAGTACTTATAGACACACTGAATTTTTTTGATTTTTAAAAATAACTAGAACCAAAAAAATAGCCACAATTTTGCAGGTTTTGTTTCTTATGCTTCACTGATAGTGTTTTAGTCGTAGTATTGTATCTGCTTTAATGGCAAAATGTTATGGTTTTAACTATTGGTTTGTACTGTAGCACTTTAAGATCGATTTAAATGAAAAGTGTGTTGCAAACAAACAAACAAAAAAACTATTATTATTTCGCCGATCCGTCACTCTGTTCTAAGAGAGCACAGCTTGTTGGTTCAATTGAATATCTTAGTTGCTTGGACAAAAATGTGTTTATGTCAGCTAATATTATGTCGTTTCTTAATGGGGAGAGACGTTAATGTCTCTTGTTTTCATGTTAGCATTTAAGCTAGCCAGATAGCGCCGGTCAGCGCGTACGTTTATTATTGTGCAGTTATCCACCACGGTTTTTCCATCAATTTATTTTAAAACGGTAGTACTAACAGTGGTGAGTTTTACGACGGTTACCATTAATACCGTTTATCATGACAACGTGGCACTGTTAGATTTTACGTGAAACGGTGCCCGGTAGGACCGCCGTGTTTCGGTCGGTGCCAAAAAAGTACCGGATTCAAGTTCCCGTCTCTACTCACAACACTAGAGTGCTGACATATGGATCAAGGGTTCTTAACCTTTTGGACCTTGGGGCCCAACTTTTCCACTACAGAGAGGCCACGCAAATATTAACACTGAATTAGTAATCTTACTCTTGATTTTAAACGTATTCAACAGTTGACAAACTTGTCGAAAGATATGAAACCATGCGTTGATCAAAGATTACTATAAAGGCTACGTCAGGCTGATTACGAAAATAAATATGAATCTAATATACTGCAAAAGAAGCACTAAAATGAATACATCCTAACTAAATTTATAATACATAACAATAATAATAATAACATTTAATTCGTAAATAAACTGTCAATTAGATTTAGGTGCAAACAAAAATACAGCTTCGCCACTTTAGTCATACTTTTGGCGCTTAATAAACATTTCTGATTGTAAATAATGTAAATAATTCAATGTGATTATCTTGTGTGATGACTGTATTATGATGATAGTATATATGATAGTATATATCTGTATCATGAATCAATTTAAGTGGACCCCGACTTAAACAAGTTGAAAAACTTATTCGGGTGTTACCATTTAGTGGTCAATTGTACGGAATATGTACTTCACTGTGCAACCTACTAATAAAAGTCTCAATCAATCAATCAATCAATTCGTATTGTCATTACTGCCACAAGTGGTGGAAACATGTATAACAGTTGAATATTGCCCATATGGCTGAAAAACACATTTTTTTGATTTTTTTTTTTTGGCGGCCTAACAATGGTTATGAAACACTGACATGGATGATCTTGCCTAGCTTGAAGTTCCTTAAAAACAACAGAGCGCTCCTGACAAAATAAATAAATCAAAAATCAAATGTCTACTGGTTTTTTTCGGAAGTCTGGAAATGTGGCCCCCAACACTATTAGGTTGAATATTTGTGATCTAAAGGGGGAGGGACATGAAAAAAACACCTTTTAATTTAAAAACATAAATAAATATCATTTTTATGTAAGTAATTGACAATCTTTAGGAGGAAAAAAAGACTTTAAAATATGTTGTATTGTTACACTGTTACTGTGTACTTTATTCAATTAGCATCTAAACTATTGTACGAGCAACATTTTTGTCGTACAGTGATTGAAAACTGTGTTTCGGCACATTGTGCACAAAGGGTCCCCCCGGGGTGTAAAATTTTTGCAGCTTTCATAAAGTGACTGAGTGGCTGCAAAATGAACAGAGGCCCCTGCTGTGCGACTGATCCAGCTGCACAGTGAACCGTCTAGACAAAAAAAAAAAAAAAAAAAAAAAAAGTCCTCCCAAATCATGACAAATCTCTTCGTCCTAGTAAAAGGTACAAAAGCAATAACGGCTTTGATAAGTGTGAAGGTTGAAGAGGAAACAAGTAAACGTGAAAAACAAGAAGTCGCTGAGCGGGAACAATGTGTGATTGTAGTGTCAAGTAAGTCGTCACAATGGCGCTACGGTCGACTGTAGGCCCCTCGTGATTGGACAAGAAGCAAGTTCCGCTAATATAAGCCATTTAAATGAAAATGAAAATATAAATTGGTTGTTGGCGGCTTCGTCAAACCACAAAAATAACAAAACAGCACCGGCTTATTTATGTTATCCATCCATCCATCTTCTTCCGCTTATCCGAGGTCGGGTCGCGGGGGCAGCAACCAAAGCAGGGAAGCCCAGACTTCCCTCTCCCCAGCCACATCGTCCAGCTCTTCCCGGGGGATCCCGAGGCGTTCCCAGGCCAGCCGGGAGACATAGTCTTCCCGACGTGTCCTGGGTCTTCCCCGTGGCCTCCTACCGGTCGGACGAGCCCTAAACACCTCCCGAGGGAGGCGTTCGGGTGGCATCCTGACCAGATGACCGAACCACCTCATCTAGCTCCTCTCAATGTGGAGGAGCAGCGGCTTTACTTTGAGCTCCCCCCGGATGACAGAGCTTCTCACCCTATCTCCAAGGGAGAGACCCCCCACCCGGCGGAGTAAACTCATTTCGGCCGCTTGTATCCGTGATCTTGTCTTTTCGGTCATAACCCAAAGCTCATGACCACAGGTAAGGATGGGAACATACACTACCGTTCAAAAGTTTGGGGTCACCCAAACAATTTCGTGGAATAGCCTTCATTTCTAAGAACAAGAATAGACTGTCGAGTTTCAGATGAAAGTTCTCTTTTTCTGGCCATTTTGAGCATTTAATTGACCCCACAAATGTGATGCTCCAGAAACTCAATCTGCTCAATGGAAGGTCAGTTTTGTAGCTTCTGTAACGAGCTAAAGTGTTTTCAGATGTGTGAACATGATTGCACAAGGGTTTTCTAATCATCAATTAGCCTTCTGAGCCAATGAGCAAACACATTGTACCATTAGAACACTGGAGTGATAGTTGCTGGAAATGGGCCTCTATACACCTATGTAGATATTGCACCGAAAACCAGACATTTGCAGCTAGAATAGTCATTTACCACATTAGCAATGTATAGAGCAGGGGTCACCAACCTTTTTGAAACCAAGAGCTACTTCTTGGGTACTGATTAATGCGAAGGGCTACCAGTTTGATACACACTTAAATAAATTGCCAGAAATAGCCAATTTGCTCAATTTACCTTTAACTCTATGTTATTATTAATAATTAATGATATTTACACTTAATTGAACGGTTTCAAAGAGGAGAAAACACGGGCAAAAATGACAATTCAATTTTGAAACATAGTTTATCTTCAATTTCGACTCTTTAAAATTCAAAATTCAACCGAAAAAAAGAAGAGAAAAACTTAAAAAAAGAATTTATGGAACATCATTAGTAATTTTTCCTGATTAAGATTAATTTTAGAATTTTGAAGACATGTTTTGAATAGGTTAAAATCCAATCTCCACTTTTTTTTATAATATATAACAAATTGGACCAAGCTATATTTCTAACACAGACAAATCATTATTTATTCTAGATTTTCCAGAAAAACAATTTTAAAAGAAAATTCAAAAGACTTTGAAATAAGATTTAAATTTGATTCGACATATTTTCTAGATTTGCCAGAATAATTTTTTGGAATTTTAATCATAATAACTTTAAAGAAATATTTCACAAATATTCTTCGTCGAAAAAACAGAAGCTAAAATTAAGAATTAAATTAAAATGTATTTATTATTCTTTACAATAAAAAAAAAAAAAATTTCTTGAACATTGATTTAAATTGTCAGGAAAGAAGAGGAAGGAATTTAAAAGGTAAAAAGGTATATGTGTTTAAAAATCCTAAAATCATTTTTAAGGTTGTATTTTTTCTCTAAAATTGTCTTTCTGAAAGTTATAAGAAGCAAAGTAAAAAAAATAATGAATGTATTTAAACAAGTGAAGACCAAGTCTTTCAAATATTTTCTTGGATTTTCAAATTCTATTTGAGTTTTGTCTCTCTTAGAATTAAAAATGTCGGGCAAAGCGAGACCAGCTTGCTAGTAAATAAATAAAATTAAAAAAATAGAGGCAGCTCACTGGTAAGTGCTGCTATTTGAGCTATTTTTAAAACAGGCCGGCGGGCTACTCATCTGGTCCTTACAGGCTACCTGGTGCCCGCGGGCACCGCGTTGGTGACCCCTGGTATAGAGTGTATTTCTTTAAAGTTAAGACTAGTTTAAAGTTATCTTCATTGAAAAGTACAGTGCTTTTCCTTCAAAAATAAGGACATTTCAATGTGACCCCAAACTTTTGAACGGTAGTGTAGATCGACCGGTAAATTGAGAGCTTTGCCTTCCGGCTCAGCTCCTTCTTCCCCACAACGGATCGATACAGCGTCCGCATTACTGAAGACGCCGCACTGATCCGCCTGTCGACCTCACGATCCACTCTTCCCTCACTCGTGAACAAGACTCCGAGGTACTTGAACTCCTCCACTTGGGGCAATATCTCCACCCCAACCCGGAGATGGCACTCCACCCTTTTCCGGGCGAGAACCATGGACTAGGACTTGGAGGTGCTGATTCCCATCCCAGTCGCTTCACACTCGGCTGCAAACCGATCCAGTGAGAGCTGAAGATCTTGGCCAGATGAAGCCATCAGGACCACATCATCTGCAAATAGCAGAGACCTAATCCTGCAGCCACCAAACCGGATCTCCTCAACGCCTTGACTGCGCCTAGAAATTCTGTCCATAAAAGTTATGAACAGAATCGGTGACAATTTATGTTATCGATAGTGGTTTAACAGAGCAGAGTTATTAAACACATGTCTATATTTGTCACAATCAGTAGTTAGACTTTGTAAAACATGAGCCGGTGAAATAAAAGGACCGCCCTGCGGACTTTACACAGGTGAGTAGGGATGGGGACCCAAACCGGTATTATTTTGGCGTCGTTTCACGTAAAATCCAACGGTGCCATGTTTTGGAACCTGGCTTGAAGTCACTCTGTCCACTTCAACCCATAGTGATCACTCCAGCAGCACTGAGAGCCAAACTACCTGTCGGTAATGTTGCAATTTTCAACGCCGACAAGGAAATTGACTCGAAAAAAACGCTCCAACGAAAGTAAAGCAAGGCACAACTGTTTCAAAAATGTGCTTGCTTGATGCTAATAAACATTAGCATTTCGATTCACATGCTACTGATTAGCATTAGGGATTTTACATGGCGATTTCGACATCTCCAAATGTGTTAATAAAAACCACAACCAAGACATACGTTACAATCAAACATCTGGTGCAATACTTACAGTGTTAACACTTTTTAGGGCGCAACAAAAGACGACACGGCAAAGACTGAACTGGACTAGTCAACACGGCATAAACTGTACAATACTGCCATCTATTGTTTTGGAATTGCAACAGCATTTGAGACTCTGAAATGTAAGTTAAAGTACCAATGATTGTCACACACACACACAAGGTGTGGTGACATTTGTCCTCTGCATTTGACCCATCCTCTTGTTCACCCCATGGGAGGTGAGGGGAGCAGTGAGCAGCAGCGGTGGCCGCGCCCGGGAATATTTTTTGGTGATTTAACCCCCAATTCCAGCCCTTGATGCTGAGTTTCAAGCAGGGAGGTAATGGGTCCCATTTTTATAGTCTTTGGTATGACTCGGCCGGGCGTTTGAACTCACAACCTACCGATCTCATGGCGGACACTCTAACCACTAGGCCACTGAGTAGGTTGTCAAAACGCCAAATGTCAAAACAAAACAAGACATAACGACTGGACTGCAGTTATCTTCATCGGTTCATGTTTAAATGCTGCAATAAAAAATGTAATGTTGTTATAAAAAAACAATTCATATTCATTATCACACACAAACACCTGGTATCAATTGGTAGGTACCTGGAATACCTGGGGACGGCGTGGCGAAGTTGGGAGAGTGGCCGTGCCAGCAATCTGAGGGTTACTGGTTCAATCCCCACCTTCTACCATCCTAGTCACGTCCGTTGTGTCCTTGAGCAAGACACTTCACCCTTGCTCCTGATGGGTCCTGGGTAGCGCCTTGCATGGCAGCTCCCACCATCAGTGTGTGAATGTGTGTGTGAATGGGTGAATGTGGAAATAGTGTCAAAGCGCTTTGAGTTCCATAAAAAGGTAGAAAAGCTCTATACAAGTAAACCCATTTACCATTTACCATTGGAATTGGTACTCTATTGGTTAAAATGTGAAAAGTACCCATGCCAAGATAGCGGCAAACGTGGCACTGAACACTTCACTCAACACAAACGTCATAACCTCATCAAAGCTCATTTTCAAACAGCACCAACATTTGGGATGAAGGATATGGTGATTGG
>NC_084744.1:10506232-10538732 GCF_033978785.1 Entelurus aequoreus
ATATATATATATATATATATATATATATAGTTGTATATATGATTATATACATACATACATACATACATACATACATACATACATACATACATACATACATACATACATACATACATATATATATATATATACATATATATATATATATATATATATATATATATATATATATATATATATATATATATACATATAATGTGCATTGATCGCAATGCAGTTTTTCAGTGACTCCAGTGCACTGACTTCATTGTAGTCAAATGTTCCCCGCTTTAGGTGTTAAGTGGTACTAAGTAGCGCGTGTACAGTAGGGGAGGGATTGACATGGCCCAATTCCTTGTGTGAGAGGAAGGTGAGGGTTAATCATTTTGCAATGCAGATTACTGAAAATGATGGAAAGTGCCACTCCACATAACAACTGACACTGTGGTCAAAGTTGGAATTGCCAAAAAACACATTTGAAGAAATTCAACACATAACTGCCGTCGAGCAGTTTAATTGGATAGTGCACCCCCCCCCCCCCCCTCCCCCCAATTCATCACGTTCCATGTGTCAGGTAAACCGCGATGAATGGGGCCATATGAATCCCCTTCCTACAGTGTGTCCATTATTAAACCTTTTTCATCACCAAATTTTGCACTGACCCCCAACCATTTCTTTAGTATCCAAACCAAACTAGAAGACAAGACAGAAATAGAGCTTGCGCCTGTGTTCTGCCATTAAGACATCGTATGAAATGTAGTCGCACCGTCTTAAGTTGAATAAATCAAGGCGGCTCGCAGAGCGATATTCTTTCTCTTCACTGTTGACTGGGCCATTACACTCTTACCACCGATCATCTGCCTCGGTTTCAGCAGACTGGTTCCATGCAAGTCTCCAGCTGCCCTGAGAGCATGCTGCAGGGACACCTATCACCGCCTGGCATATGTTACTGGGGTGCGAAGGTACAATGTACCCAACAGTTACTAGAACACAAATGAGACACTGACAAATGGGACAACATCGGAGTCGAATGCAATGGCATTGGCGGGCGGAGTGGTGTTACAAAACAGCCTGGAGTAGCTCCACTGATGAAAGAGAACACGACTATATAACTATGTGAGGCACAATTAAAGGTGTCATGTTATGACTTTTTTTTTCTACATTTAAAACACTTCCTTGTGGTCTACATACGACATAATGGTGGTTCTTTGGGCCACTTAACATATGTGAAGACAAATACCAAACTACCAGTTTGTACAAAAAAGAGATCATCTGAATTAAAAGGTAAATAAGTTCAAAGGCCTACTGAAAGCCACTACTACCGACCACGCAGTCTGATAGTTTATATATCAATGATGAAATCTTAACATTGCAACACATGCCAATACGGCCGGGTTAACTTATAAAGTGACATTTAAAACTTCCCGGGAAATATCCGGCTGAAACATCGCGGTATGATGACGTATGCGTGTGACGAAGTCCGAGTAACGGAAGTTATGGTACCCCGTAGAATCCTATGCAAAAAGCTCTGTTTTCATTTCATAATTCCACAGTATTTTGGACATCTTTTGCAATTTTTTTAATGAACAATGAAGGCTGCAAAGAAGACAGTTGTAGGTGGGATCGGTGTATTAGCAGCGGACTACAGCAACACAACCAGGAGGACTTTGTTGGAGCGCTAGCCGCGCTAGCCGCCGACCTCACCTTGACTTCCTACGTCTCCGGGCCGCCAAACGCATCGGGTGAAGTCCTTCGTCCTTCTGCCGATCGCTGGAACGCAGGTGAGCACGGGTGTTGATGAGCAAATGAGGGCTGGCTGGCGTAGGTGGAGAGCTAATGTTTTTAGCATAGCTCTGTGCAGTCCGGTTGCTAAGTTAGCTTCAATGGCGTCGTTAGCACAGCATTGTTAACCTTCGCCAGCCTGGAAAGCATTAACCGTGTATTTACATGTCCACGGTTTAATAGTATTGTTGATTTTCTATCTATACTTCCAGTCAGGGGTTTATTTCTTTTGTTTCTATATGCAGTTAAAGCAAGATACTATCACGTTAGCTCGTAGCTAAAGCATTTCGCCGATGTATTGTCGTGGAGATAAAAGGCACTGAATGTCCATTTCGCGTTCTCGACTCTCATTTTCAAGAGGATATAGTATCCCAGGTGGTTTAAAATACAAATCCGTGATCCACAATAGAAAAAGGAGAGTGTGGAATCCAATGAGCCAGCTTGTACCTAAGTTACGGTCAGAGCGAAAAAAGATACGTCCATCGCTGCCTCTCAAGTCATTCACTGTAACGTTCCTCATCTACGAATCTTTCATCCTCGCTCAAATTAATGGGGTAATCATCACTTTCTCGGTCCTAATCTCTCTCGCTCCATTGTAAACGCGGGGAATTGTGAGGAATACTAGCTCCTGTGACGTCACGCTACTTCCGCTACAGGCAAGGCTTTTTTTTTATCAGCGAGCAAAAGTTGCGAACTTTATCGTCGATTTTCTCTACTAAATCCTTTCAGCAAAAATATGGCAATATCGCGAAATGATCAAGTATGACACATAGAATGGATGTGCTATTCCCGTTTAAATAAAAAAAAATCATTTCAGTAGGCCTTTAAACAACTGGTTAAACTAAAGAAAAGGAAATGCAGATGTAAATGGTGTGTTGTGTCAAGTGGTTAATGGGTGTGTTTGTACCTTGTTTGTTATGTTACTGCAAATACTTTCAAAATGTGCACCTAATTCTTACTATACTCACTTTCACCAAGTTTTGAGCGAATCATGGACTTGCAGTTCAGTAAAACATTTAAAATACGTTCCTATATGACATTCTGACGACCAAATTGCATTTGTGTCCAAACATTGGTGTATTTTCTTAAGCAAATCTTATTAATGCAAACAAATAATAACCTGTGATAAATCATGATTATTTACTGTGATTCATCTGATAAAAAAAAAATACGATTAGGATTTAACAGTATTTTTTTTAACAATCAAATATATGTATGCATACTCTCTGTCAAGGCAGGTGCATCAGGTGGTAAGTGAGACATCCACTATTTCCCCATTAATGACATTATTAGGGAAATGTTTTCTGATATTATGTTGTGTCTTGTAGTGATGGGTTGATGAGGCCTCATGAAGCATTTCGACACATTGCAAAACTGTATTGATACTGTATTGATACTGTGTCACTAAATACTGACATCTGCTGGACATTAAAAATCCCTACAGGCAACCTATGGACCGACTCAACTGACACTGATTTTATGACCTAGTATATACAATAATACAAACCAAGTCATTGTATTTCATTTAGGATTATTTCATATCTTCATTTAAATAAAAATATATTTTTATCTTTTTTAGATACAGTCAATAAATAATGTGAACATGTATCATAACATGGCAATCTAAGAGAACGTGTTGTGAATGAGGATGTTTGTGGACTGGGAATTTTTTTATTTATTTTTTTTACACATTTTTGTTTTAAAAAAGTAGGTTTTCCAACGTATTACATTTTAGACGATTTATCTTCATTGTTATTATTTCTCCGGCTGTAGAAAAGACCCGCTCACAGGGCACAGAGGAGGCGTCAGTGTGACACAGTTCGCGTATCGGTGACCGATCATGAGCTGTCTCGGTCACGTGACTTTCTAAAAGCGGTACGCGCACCGACACAGGGTTTTGCTCTATGAGCTCGACGCATGCGCCGATGCATCGGTGTTGCCGGGCCAATTACCTACGACATGTAAAGCAGTGTGCTGTGTGAAGGATTGAGAGCCCCGGATGGGAGATATTTATGTTTGTTAATGGACACTTGAAGTTTGATACTTCCACACCCTGCCCTTCCTACAAAGACTTGTGCGATAAATGCCCTTTTCGGCTTTTTGCAAACCCAATCCCGTGTCTTGGTGAGAATCAGGTGCCACAATGCATACATACATACATATGTATGTATTATTTTATTGTAAAAATACTGTTAAATCTTAATCCTATTTTTAATCAGATTACCGTATTTTTCGGACTATATATCGCAGTTTTTTTCGTAGTTTGGCCGGGGGTGCGACTTATACTCAGGAGCGACTTATGTGTGAAATTATTAACACATTACCGTAAAATATCAAATGTCATTTAGCTCATTCACGGAAGACACTAGAGTTATAAGATTTCATCAAATTTAGCGATTAGGAGTGACAGATTGTTTGGTAAAAGTATAGCATGTTCTATATGTTATAGCAGAGGTCACCAACCTTTTTGAAAGCAAGAGCTACTTCTTGGGTACTGATTAATGCGAAGGGCTACCAGTTTGATACACACTTAAATAAATTGCCAGAAATAGCCAATTTGCTCAATTTACCTTTAACTCTATGTTATTATTAATAATTAATGATATTTACACTTAATTGAACGGTTTAAAAGAGGAGAAAACACAAAAAAAATGACAATTAAATTTTGAAACTTAGTTTATCTTCAATTTCGAATCTTTAAAATTCAAAATTCAACCGAAAAAAAAAAGAGAAAAACTAGCTAATTTGAATCTTTTTGAAAATAATTTAAAAAATAATTTATGGAACATCATTAGTAATTTTTCCTGATTAAGATTAATTTTAGAATTTTGATGACGTGTTTTAAATAGGTTGAAATCCAATCTGCACTTTGTTAGAATATATAACAAATTGGACCAAGCTATATTTCTAACAAAGACAAATCATTATTTCTTCTAGATTTTCCAGAACAAAAATTTTAAAAGAAATTCAAAAGACTTTGAAATAAGATTTAAATTTGATTCTACAGATTTGCCAGAATAATTTTTTTGAATTTTAATCATAAGTTTGAAGAAATATTTCACAAATATTCTTTGTCGAAAAAACAGAAGCTAAAATGAAGAATTAAATTAAAATGTATTTATTATTCTTTACAATAAAAAAAATTAATTTACTTGAACATTGATTTAAATTGTCAGGAAAGAAGAGGAAGGAATTTAAAAGGTAAAAAGGTATATGTGTTTAAAAATCCTAAAATCATTTTTAAGGTTGTATTTTTTCTCTAAAATTGTCTTTCTGAAAGTTATAAGAAGCAAAGTAAAAAAAAATTATGAATTTATGTAAACAAGTGAAGACCAAGTCTTTAAAATATTTTCTTGGATTTTCAAATTCTATTTGAGTTTTGTCTCTCTAAGAATTAAAAATGTCGGGCAAAGCGAGACCAGCTTGCTAGTAAATAAATAACATTTAAAAAATAGAGGCAGCTCACTGGTAAGTGCTGCTATTTGAGCTATTTTTAGAACAGGCCAGCGGGCTACTCATCTGGTCCTTACGGGCTACCTGGTGCCCGCGGGCACCGCGTTGGTGACCCCTGTGTTATAGTTATTTGAATGACTCTTACCATAATATGTTACGTTAACATACCAGGCACATTCTCAGTTGGTTATTTAAACATAATGTACACTTATTCAGTCTGTTGTTCACTATTCTTTATTTATTTTAAATTGACTTTAAAATGTCTATTTTTGGTGTTGGGTTTTATCAAATAAATGTCCCCAAAAAATGCGACTTATACTCCAGTGCGACTTATGTTTTTTTCCTTCTTTATTATGCATTTTCGGCCGGTGCGATTTATACTCCGAAAAATACGGTAATCACTGTGATTAATCTGATTGGCAAAAAAAAAAGATTAGAATGTAACAGTATTTTATTAACAATACAATTATATATATATATATATATATATATATATATATATATATATATATATATATATATATATATACACGTGTATATATATGTATGTATGTATGTGTGATATATATATATATATATATATATATATATATATATATATATATATATATATATATATATATATATATATATATACACATATATATATATATATATATATACACACACATATATATATATATATATATACACACACATATATATATATATATATATATATATATATATATATATATATATATATGTATATATATATATATATATATATATATATATATATATATATATATATATATATATATATATATATATATATATATATATATATATATATTGTAAAAAAAAATACTGTTAAATCCTAATCCTATGTTTTTAATGATTAACCATTAATTAATTAATCGATTTTATTTTCTTCTTTTTTTAAGAATCCATTTTTACCATTTTATCCATTGTACCAAATAATACATTGCAAGAATCTGTTTGAATGGAGAAATTATTTTGGATCGAATTGTCACCCCAGGAATCAGAATCGGATCAAATTGTTTGGAGCCCAAAGATACACACCCCTACCTAATATGGCTTCCATTCGCCCTTATTCATCAAGCATATTGTAAAGCAACTACAGGACAGTTATTTGATTAATATGTAAGCCATTATCTTGTCATGACACATTTCATTTAAGATTGCTTTATGGAGAACAAGTGGAGGGGAGCTCAGATGGTCTCAGTAGGCCATCAGATAATCCTTCCAATCCCATCCGTTGGACACACATGCTAGCAAACACATGCAGATGCCAGCAAACACACAGCCAGGCAGATAAATGATATCACGGACAAGAAAGACAAGAATGAGGATGAATAGTTTTGAATGTAATTGAAATATTTAGTACTTAGTACTAAGGCTGTCTCTAAATAGTCGAGGATTTGCTTGGGAGAAGACCACCGTGTAGAGCAGCTGTGTTGGGAGTGGAGGTGGGAATCTTTGGGATTCAGGAGCTACGATTCGATTAAAAATCGATTGTTGATGCGTTTTTAATTTTTGTATTTTGATGCAGTTTTACATTACTTTTCGTTTCACTGAATAAGCTTTTATCACTCGCAACTTTTAAAAATGGAGCATTCGTTTCACTAAATAAGCGTTTATCAATCGCGACTCTAAAGAATGGAGCATTTGTGACGAGAAATGTTCATTCCCATTCATGGAAATGTGTGCAAAACTGGAACATAAGTGCCCTAAAATTAAGAAGCTGGTCGGATCTCTCGGTGAGGTGGCTCGCTGCAGTCCGACAAATTTTAGAACTGTCTGCATTACTTTATTATAAACACATAGTTTTTTTTTAAGTTTAATATTCAATTTTAATGTAATTTATCAATCAATCAATCAATGTTTATTTATATAGCCCTAAATCACAAGTGTCTCAAAGGGCTGCACAAGCCACGACATCCGCGGTAAGGGGTAAGGAAAAACTCACAACCCAGGGGGACGTCGATGTGAATGACTATGAGAAACCTTGGAGAGGACCGGATGCAATGGATGTCGAATGGGTCTGACATAATATTGTGAAAGTCCAGTCCATAGTGGATCTAACATAATAGTGAGAGTCCAGTTCATATATTATAATTAATTAATCCTTTTTTTTTTCTATGCATAATCCATTTTGAAAAATATATTTTTAGGCCATCTCCATGCAACCAGAAAGAGATTTTCAAACTTGTAACTTGTTTTGAAAAAGTTACATTATCATTATTATTATACCAAATAATACGTTGCAAGAATCTGTTTGAATGGAGAAAAAAATGTTGTATCGAATTGTCACCCCAGGAAAATCAAAACGGATCAAATGGAGCATTTTTAATCAGACATTCCCATTACATTTATTAAATTCATGGAAATGTGTGCAAAACTGGAACATAAGTGCCCTAAATTATAGGAGCTGGTCGGATCTCTCGGTGAGGTGGCTCGCTGCAGTCAGCCAAATTTTAAAACTGTCTTTATTTACAATAAATAGAATCAGAATCAGAAATACTTTAATAATCCCCGAGGGGAAATTAAAATTTTCAGCACAATCCCGTACAAGAGCTGACAAACATTACAGGGAGACAGAACAGGATCGCTGACGGGTCTGCCAACTTCCGTCGTCCCTTACAATAAAGTTGAGATATAGGTAAACGCTGGGGGTGAGAAAAAAAAAATTCAGTCTAAGGCCCCTTGAGAGGGGGTCCAGACTGAGGCCAAGGGAGAAAATAAAACTCATAGCCATAGCCCACATAAACATGTGTAAGAGGGAAACATCAAAGAACACAAAAGATATTAAAAGAGCAGAGCTGATGCAACCAGCCACTTCTACACACAGCCACAAAAGTACAAAAAAAACCATATACCCTGTGGTGGCCTCTGCGGTGTTCCACGTGTACAGTGTCCAATTATGGATCAGTTGATCTCTGTGAGCGACGAACACGAGCAAACATTTATCTCCCTTTTTTAGCCAGATTAAGTATCATTTGGTGTAATGGATTAAATGGTAAAAATGGATTCTTAAAAAATAAATAAATCAATAAAAACATAGATTTTTTTGTTTTTTATAATTAATTAATTAATGGTTAATCATGATTAAAAAATAGGATTAGGATTTAACAGTATTTTCAGTATTTTTTTTATATATATATATATATATATATATATATATATATATATATATATATATATATATATATATATATATATATATATATATATATACACTACCGTTCAAAAGTTTGGGGTCACCCAAACAATTTTGTGGAATAGCCTTAATTTCTAAGAACAAGAATAGACTGTCGAGTTTCAGATGAAAGTTCTCTTTTTCTGACCATTTTGAGCGTTTAATTGACCCCACAAATGTGATGCTCCAGAAACTCAATCTGCTCAAAGGAAGGTCAGTTTTGTAGCTTCTGTAACAAGCTAAACTGTTTTCAGATGTGTGAACATGATTGCACAAGGGTTTTCTAATCATCAATTAGCCTTCTGAGCCAATGAGCAAACACATTGTACCATTAAGAACACTGGAGTGATAGTTGCTGGAAATGGGCCTGTATACACCTATGTAGATATTGCACCAAAAACCAGACATTTGCAGCTAGAATAGTCATTTAGCACATTAGCAATGTATAGAGTGTATTTCTTTAACGTTAAGACTAGTTTAAAGTTATCTTCATTGAAAAGTACAGTGCTTTTCCTTCAAAAATAAGGACATTTCAATGTGACCCCAAACTTTTGAACAGTAGTGTGTGTATATATATATATATATATATATATATATATATATATATATATATATATATATATATATATATATATATATATATATATATATATATATATATATATACACGTATATTAATACATCGTTTTTTTAAGTTTAATAATCCATTTTATAATTTTCCATGTCCGAATTGCGATGCACCTAAAAATTGATTATTGTTTCATCAAACATATATTAACGTTGTTGCCGTAGGGGAAACTGGTTAACACATGGCACACTGAAAAAGCTCAACCTATTGTTACTATAACAATCTACAAGGTTAATATAGTTGGCTTCTCTTTCTTCCCCTTAATGTATCTGCTTTCTTTTGTATTTCAAGTTATCATTACATACATGTATTGTTGATAATACAGGTAATTATTGTTACTATTCATTATCAATATTATTTCTATTGGTATTTGCATTGCTCCATTTGTAGTGCAACAATGTTCATTGTCATTTCTGTAGTATCAATATTTATTTCACTACCTGCTTCTTTGCTATCACTTTTACCATCACATTTGTACATTATCCTATTTGCTGATGTTGTTCTGTTGTTGTTATTGTTGTGTTTGCTGTTGTTGTTGTCTCTCTGTCTTATCACCCTCTTGTCCCCACAATTTCCCCCTCTGTCTTCCTTTTTTTCCTCTTTCTATCCCCTCCTGCTCCGGCCCAGCTGCATCAAATAATAATATTAATCCACTTAATAAAGTCAAAAACAAATAAGGCAACAAGAGAAGTATCCCACAATTCTCTTTTGTAAAGTAAACTTGTACAGCCGATATGGGCATCTACATCAACAATATGTTTTGCCTGAGTAGCTGGACAGGACAAAAAAATAAAAAACAAATATTTTCTTTTGCCTCTAGTTGGGAGAATAGATCGATTGCGTTCATCATGTCTTCTTCATAGATTGTAAAAATATGGTCCTAGCATCAGTTCTGATGCGGCTCAGCTACATACATGAGCGGAAGAGTTAGGGCTGCATGGGATTCTGGGTATTGGTACCGTCAATGTAAAATGTGTGGCTGCTGAGGTAGTACGCCTTGCTGTCTCTTACGTGATCAAGCTAAAACTGCATTCTACATGTGGTCGACCACCAACAGGTACACTGTTAGGGCAGGCTGTAGAGGGCGCCAAATGCAGTGTCATCACGCTCTGATATTCGGGAGTCTCCCGGGAAAAATGAGAGGGTTGGCAAGTATGACGCTATCAAGCGCAGGCTGCACTAACATCAAATTTGCACTAACATCAAATTTCCACATTAAAGTGCGTGCCGGTGCGTGTGTCGGAGACCCCTGGTTAACATAGCACACAGCATTTCAGCTTTGTATGCGGTGTTTTTCATTTAAAATTTAAAAAAAATTTTTGTGGCTCCCATTGCTTTCTTTAATTTGTGAAACTTGCCAAAATGGCTCTTTGAGTGGTAAAGGTTGCCGACCCCTGTCCTAGTTGAACGTCACACCATAAAATAAATAGTTAACTTTTACTATGTGTTAGATGGAACTCGATGACTCTGGAAAAGGTGCCACTCTTGTTGCGTAAATGCGATGGAGAGAAAAGGTGGCTTTTTGCGTCGAGGCCATGTCGATCGGAAGCTCACAGAGTGAAAGAATGACTCCAACTTTTATCAGTGCAGTCATCTTTAACAACTTTGCATTTGTCACAATCATGAACATTGTGTGAGCGCGTCGCGTGCGTATGATTGGTTTCACAATGCCGCACCTAGCACGGCGTCCTCGCAGTGCAGCCTACGTCAAAAAAAAAGGGGGAAACAAGTCGTAAAATATGGGAAAAGGGCGATCGGCCAATTATTCAAGGATTACTCATCTGTTGAATTCATGTTTGAGAGAACAGTAGTTGAATAGGCACACTGAATTTATAATGGTTTATTCACAGAACTATTCTATTCAGGTAAACCGTACACAAATAAAAACTTGCCTTTAGTCCGGGGGTGAGCAACCCGCGGCTCTTTAGTGCCGCCCTAGTGGCTCCCTGGAGCTTTTTTACAAAAGGATTGAAAATAGAAAAAGATGGGGGGGGGAAATTATTGTTTTGTTTTACTATGTTGTTTGTTTGACACAAACCTTCCAAATTGTTAGAAAGCCCACTGTTTAATATGTTTGTGTGTATGCTTCCCTGATGAGTATTTGCTGAACATCGTTTTGTCCCACTATTTTCGGCGGTTCTTGAACTCACCATAGTGTGTAAATTCCTCCACTCCTTCTTTGTCTCATTTTGTCCACCAAAAGTTTGCACAAAGGTACGCTTTGTTGATGTTATTGACTTGTGTGGAGTGCTAAATCAGGCATATTTGGTCAGTGCATGACTGCAAGCTAATCAATGCTAACATGCTATTTAGGCTAGCTCTATGTACATATTGCATCATTATGCCTCATTTGTAGCTATATTTGAGCTCATTTATTATCCTTTAATTGCATCCTCTTTGTATATCATTTATATTTGTATGTCTGGCAGAGGGGTTAGTGCGTCTGCCTCACAATACGAAGGTCCTGGGTTCGATCCTGCGCTCGGGATCTTTCTGTGTGGAGTCTGCATGTTCTCCCCGTGACTGCGTGGGTTCCCTCCGGGTACTCTGGCTTCCTCCCACCTCCAAAGACATGCACCTGGGGATAGGTTGATTGGCAACACTAAATTAGCCCTAGAATGTGAATGTGAGTGTGAATGTTGTCTGTATCTGTGTTGGCCCTGCGATGAAGTGGCGACTTGTCCAGGGTGTACCCCGCCTTCTGCCCGATTGTAGCTGAGATAAGCTCCAGCGCCCCCCGCAACCCCGAAGGGAATAAGCGGTAGAAAATGGATGGATGGATGTCTCATGACCAGTGTTGGGACTATTGTAACGCCGTTATTTCCGGCGGTAACTAGTAGTCTAACGCGTTATTTTTTATATTCAGTAACTCAGGTACCGTTACTACATGATGCGTTATTTTACGTTATTTTTTATGTAGTATCGGCTAGAAACAGAAGATCTGAGTGTTTTAATGGAGTGCTGCGGCGTCGTCCTTCTGTGTCACAAGGAAAAGAAGAGGCGCACTTTATGTGGGTAGGGGCGGGGGTATGGGTGGGTGTGTGTCTGTGTTTACATCATGGAGGAGCCAGAAGTTGAGTTTCTTAACATGGAGATATTCTCACTACTCTTTTGTCGAGCACTAAGAAAATAACATTTTAGTTCAATGTAAGTTGTGTCTTGGATCAAAGATCCTATCTACTGCCCAAAACAGCAATTAAAATCTGCTGAAACAGCTACAAAAACAACATGCTTCGACGAAGCTAGTAAAGAGAGACACACTTCACCTCGTCCTCCAACAGCGGCTGGATTTTAACGGAGCTACAGGTAGGAGAGCCAGTACAACATTGGTAGAGCCATTGCAGCGTATAGAACAGGGGTCGGCAACCTTTACCACTCAAAGAGCCATTTTGGCAAGTTTCACAAATTAAAGAAAGTAATGGGAGCCACAAAAAAAAATTTTTAATTTAAAATGAAAAACACCGCATACAAAGCTTAAATGCTTTGTGCTATGTTAACCAGGGGCCTCCGACACACGCACCGGCATGCACTTTAATGTGGAAATTTGATGTTAGTGCAGCCCGCGAGTTTTGAATGAATGGCGCTTGATAGCGTCATACGTCATACTTGCCAGCCCTCTCGTTTTTCCCGGGAGACTCCCGAATATCAGAGCGTGATGACACTGCATTTGGCGCCCTCTACAGTCTGCCCTAACAGTGTACCTGCTCGACCACACGTAGAATGCAATTTCAGCTTGCTCACGTAAGTGACAGCAAGGCGTACTACCTCAGCAGCCACACATCTTACACTGACGGTACCAATACCCAGAATCCCATGCAGCCCTAACTCTTCCGCTCAACCAACGCACGGAGGGGGGGGGGGGGTTGATGTGTGGGGGGATTTGGTGGTAGCGGGGGTGTATAATGTAGACCGGAAGAGTTAGGGCTGCATGGGATTCTGGGTAATGGTTGTGTTGTGTTTATGTTGTGTTACGGTGGGATGTTCTCCAGAAATGTGTTTTTCATTCTTTTTTGGTGTGGGTTCACAGTGTGGCGCATATTTGTAACGTAACAATGTTAAAGTTGTTTGATACGGCTGCCGTCAGTGTAAGCTGTGTGGCTGATGAGTAAGTATGCTTTGCTGTCTCCTGTGTGTGCAAATAATAACAACATGCAACATGTGGCTGGACTGGCACGCTGTATGTAAATACTATAGAGGACAATTACTGCGGTGCAATTAGGGCACGCCCTTTATTTAGTAATTAGAGTGTAAATAGAATTATTTTTTCCCTGGGAGTAATCTATGAGAGACACTGAGATCCATAAGTCTCCTGGGAAAATCGGGGGTCGGCATGTATGTAGCTGAGCCGCATCAGAGTGGTCAAGGAGCCGCAAGCGGCTCCGGAGCCGCGGGTTGCCGACCCCTGGTATAGAAGAATAGAATAGAATGGACTTTTTTGTCATTATATTTGCATATAACGAGATTAAGGACTCCAATTTAAGGTGCGGTAGTGGGAACAAAAATGGGATAAAAATAAATTACACAAGAGGTAATAGAGAAAAAATTAACAACTAAGAATTTAAACAAACAGACTACTATCCAATAAAAATAATAAGCAATCCTGTACAAAATACAAAACACTATACAAAACACTGTACAATATACAGAGCAAGACAAGAGTACCGGAGTAATAAATAACAATCTGTGTCGGATGTATTGCACTCAAAGGGTAATATTGCACAGTAGGGTATTAGGGTAGGATATTGTATTGGGGTGAATATGCTAAAAGTGCTAAAAGACATGCGGGCTATTTCTACAGCGGAGTCACCTGCTTTCAGGCAGCTGGACACCGTGGACAGTGAGTACATAAACATGGAAAGCGAGCTAAAGAAAACACTCAAAACTCTGAAGGTACACACACTCTGTCAATTCTCTTATATACTCTTTCATTCTAGACTTCTAGAGTGTTTGATTATCACGTCACTCTAAATGTATGGACTATAAAGTTCACAAACATAAAGAGGGATCCTAGTTGGCCAGGCCAATCTTTCCTTATCTCTAAACTAAAACTGGGGAAATGCGTGGAGTGTTCTGGGCTTGTACAGTGTTGATCTCATGAAGACATGATTTTATTTCCGAATTCCTTGAGAGAAAAAAAATGCCTGGTTAGGCTTTGTGTATGTCACGTGTGCCTTCCTTGGGTGAAGCCAGTTTTACAGCTATGTTGTTATTACGCTGTTTAATACTTATGTATGTTATGTTGCAGCTATTTAAAATAGTGTTGTCAATTGTTCTGGCCTGAAATAAATTGAACCATTGAAACATATCCTTGTCTTTGTGTGTTGTATGTAGACCACATTGCTTAGCAGAGTTCAGTGATGCAAATGCATGTGAAGTGAATTATATTTATATAGCGCTTTTCTCTAGTGACTCAAAGCGCTTTACATAGTGAAACCCAATATCTAAGTTACATTTAAACCAGTGTGGGTGGTACTGGGAGCAGGTGGGTAAAGTGTCTTGCCCAAGGATGGCGGAAGCAGGAATTGAACCAGGAACCCTCAAGTTGCTGGCACGGCCACTCTACCAACCGAGCTATGTCAAGTTGATCAACAGATTGTATTATTCTCCAGTGCAATAACAGTACTAAAATGAAGGCTATAAGGGCATTAATGGGAGCCTTAAAAAAAAAAGAAGAAAAAAAGAAGTAACTAAATAGTTACTTTTCACAGTAACACATTACTTTTTGGCGTAAGTAACTAAGTTAGTAACTGAGTTACTTTTGAAATAAAGTAACTAGTAACTGTAACTAGTTACTGGTTTTCAGTAACTAACCCAACACTGCTCATGACACATATGTATGTAATATTGGCTGCACTTCAGATAGTTGTTTGTGTGCAATGTTGTTCCAGACCACAGCAAACATTACCTAGCTTGCCAAAGATTGTAATAAATCTATTAAAAGAAGACAGCCTGCCGTTTCCTTTAACTTGGACACACACATCTATACCTTTGGCCATTCTAGGAGTTATCTCACCTTCTGAGTAGCCTCTGATTTACTAATGGTTTCTAATGTTGCAAAATGTGTAGAATAAATATTACATTTCAACATTTCTGTCAACAAAGATTTGCTTCAGCCTACGGCACACAGTCATTTTGATAGTAGGCTATTATAGCTAATATAGACATTTACATCTTGTGTTGCCTTCATTATGAGATTTATATAAGGCTTTTAATTTTTTGCGGCTCCAGACAGATTTGTTTTTTGTATTTTTGGTCCAATATGGCTCTTTCAACGTTTTGGTTGCAAACCCTTGCATTGATGTGGCTGCTCATCATACTGCTCATCAAATGTAAGTTCTTAAGTGTTATTGTCGTCACTTCTCGTTGTGTTTGTCTTCACATTAGCAAGGTATTACACTGACTGTGAATTACCTTACATTCCAGACTACTTTTTTTTTTTTTGCTACGCTTTAATCCCTGCGGTTTATAAAATGGTGTGATTTATTCATGGGTTTTTATGAGCTGACAGCCATAATCAAAGTCAAAGTCAGCTTTATTGTCAATCCTTCACATGTACAAGACATACAAGGAATCAAAATTGTGTTGAACAAAGACAAGACAAAAAAATTGTAAAGTGACACAGCATAAATATATCTAACTGCTATAGTAACAACAAAACAATGCGGTGATAATAACAACAATAATAATAAAAGTGCAGATGGTGGCGTAAAACTCTTATGGGTCTTGAAAAAGATATACTGTATATGATATGGATGTAAACAATTTGACGTTTCAACAGATTACTGTGAAAAAGTGGTGACTGTGAAACTTAGCAGCCAAGGATGTGTGAATATAATACGTTTGTAATGCAAATAGTTTGAAAAAACGAACAAAAAAAAAAACAAGCAAAGACAGTGAAGAGGTGTGTTATTGTCTGTGCTATGGCACCATCTTTTGGACTAGTTCACTTACTGCAGGTGCTGCGGTGCCCTTCTGTTTAGAGCTTTCAATCGGAAGTACAAGTGTTGTTCCGTCTTCTAGCCGTCCACGGAGTTACTACTCATAAGGATTCTTCATTCATCACTCCAAGCAATGTGTGTAAGTTTTACAATATAACTAAAACAACCTTTACTTACTGATCCATCCCATGTGTGATGTCTGTAGGAGTGTTTTTATACATATTTGTACGGGCTGTCGTAATGAAATCAAGCTAGCGTCGTTAGCATTAGGTAATATGCTAACACATTTACGAATGTCTGTGTTAGTATTATTGACTTACAATGGCATTATTTTTGTATTGTTGCAGTTTCACCAATTCCTCAGTAAATTCACCAAAACGTCGTTGTGGAGTCATGAGTCTGTTTAGTTGATTGGAGAGCTAGCTTCTGCAGCTAGTGGGTCCATAATGATGACTTCTGTTTTGTTTGACCAGCCGTTATGTAAATAAAGTATGTAAATAAACATTTACAACATATTTCTGTGTAAATAACTAATTTCACAACGTATATATCTGCGGCTTATAGGCCGGTGCGGCTAATGTATGGAAAAATATGTTTTCCTTCTAACATTTTGTGGGTGCAGCTTTTATACCGATGTGCTCTGTAGTCCGGAATACACGGTATATATTTTATTTCCAGTACTTAAGCTCTAAGCTCCTTTGGCATGGAGATCAATTTTTTTGTGCACCCCTAATGGACATCCTGGTCAGTGTTCCTCTTATAGAATTCCTTTGTGTTGCAAAATTCCAGAGCTGTCACGAATGACGAGTGTTGCCAACGTTATTTGTTCAAATCAACACATACCCCTCTTTTTCAGCATGTCACATTGTTCCTTAGACCAAACAACTTAAGTGTCACATTGCCCTCCGCCTGACCCTCCACTGCCACTGTATGGCTCATAAACCTCAATGTGTGTCACCCCCAGCCTACCAAGTATCCCCACCAACACTACCTCCATGGCTACAGCGCTGGCCTTAGCCCTTCCAACACAACTGACCAAACTCAATTACATGTCCCATTTATCTCCGCTGGGGATGTTTGGCCCCGTGGCATCAGTGTAAATCTCTGGTCCCAGTCAATAATCTATTCTCCAACTCATCCAAGGGCCCCCTATTGTTATTAGACATCCGTTTGGCAGTTGAACGATGAATAGTGGGTGGGCGGAGGGGCTGGGGAAATAGAATAGAAAGAAAGTAGAGTGGTCGGAGGTTGTGGGAGACTGTGAGGCCAGAAGCCATCCATCTAGCAAATGACTTCACAGTTCATTGTCGGTTGTAATGCATCCCAGCATCACACATAGCCAGCATTAGGCCGTAGCAGAGGGGAAACAAAGGTCACGCAAAGCCCCAAAACAAATCTCATTGACTGTCTCTGGTGGAAGATGGAAAAATTGAACATCCGGAAAGACGAAACCACAACCCTTCTGATTTAAATGATGCAAAGCAGCCAAAGTCCAGACTGTATCTCTCAAGAACAAACTTTCCAATCAACGTCACAGGTTGTGAGTCCCTATACAGAAAAACAACATATAACCGGTACCAGAAGTCAAACTAAATCTATCATATCGGACAGATAATTACAGCAGATATCCAAGTATGGGCGGTTGTTGTGCTTTGTATGCGCATATTCGAGGAAAAGTCGTGTAATTAAACCAGAAGGACATGTTCATCCGGTTGTTGAGAGTCCACTGGTGATGGATGGGATAATGAGTTTCCTGAAGAGCAGCAGACTGGGATAATGAGTTTTATCCAGGAGAGGCTCAGGGGGTACTCGAGGGGAGCGACTGCAGCCCGAGCCGGGTGACAAACAACTCAAGGCGCTCAGTCAAGTATGGCTGAAGTTGAGCAACGGAGCATTTTATTTTGTAGGACTGCCTGGTCGGAAGGAAAACGCTCAGGCTGCCTGACATGGCGATATGTTAACATAGGTGCATGATCATGAGGCAAGGCTTCTGATGTGATGCTAAAACATACTGAATGATTGTTCATTCCTAGTGTCAATGGCACTCATACACTGCAAAAAGTCAGTGTTCAATAACAAGAAAAAAAAAATACAAAAATTAGGGGTATTTTATTTGAACTAAGCAAAATTATCTGCCAATAGAACAAGAAAATTCGGCTTGTCAAGACTTTCCAAAACAAGTAAAAATTAGCTAACCTCAATAAACCCAAAAATACCTTAAAATAATTCGGTAATTCTCACTAATAACAAGTGCACTTTTCTTGGTAGAAAAAAAGAGACCTTTTTGCTCAATATGTTGAAAAATATTCTTAAATTAAGTAAATGCTAGTGCCATTATCTTGACATAATGATATGCGCTCGGCATTATGATTTTGTTTTCATGCTTGAAGTAATAAATTATTACTTTAAAAAAGGGGTTATATACTTGTGAGTGTTGATGACACAGCTTTGCAACAGTTGATATTTTAGTTTCAAGCATGTTTAATCTTACTGAGATAATTTAGGACCAAAACCCTTAAAACAAGTAAAACACTAACATAAAATCTGCTTAGTGAGCAGAATTATCTTATCTTAGACAAAAAATAAGCAAATATCACCCTTATTTGAGATATTTAATCTTACTTGGATTTCACTTTTTGCAGTGTACGCAGAATGTTATTTTTTAGTAAACAGGTACAGTTTCTAATACCTACTACCAATGTTCCCTCTAATTTTTCATGTGTGTGAACATGAAAAATTGGAGCACATGTGAGCAAGTTACATTTCTTCTTATTATAATCAAATGACAGCAGTCATTTCCATTCAATTATTTTGTAATATAAATGTTTTGGCCCAGTTATAATGACAATAACAAAAAATATTGTTTCTCATGAGCTGTGGACAAGTATTGTATGTCTGGGTGGAGATCCTGCTTTGGAAATACTTTGTACCCCTTTCAGACATTGCATTTTGTTCACATTCACATGTTGCACAAAGAGATTTAGGCATGGGATTTTGTGCACATTCCTGTAACTTTCTCTGCGTAAAATATATATTTTTATTAGTTTTTCTTTAATATAATAACGGCATTTCATGAGTAATATTTATGAATTAAGATTCTTAATAAATGACAGTAGAATAAGCACACATTTGATTGGTAAATCATAGTGTACCGACCTGGAATTAATTACACAGGATCTGGGGTGTTGGAGTTGTCCGACTTTTTGTGTGGCTGTAAACGCATCACTGGCTAAGTGCCTTATGTTCATGTGTAGGCGCAAGTGAGAAAGAGCAAGAGGCTGTTGGAGATATGACAGAGTTGGTTTTGGTGTGGTTTGTACGGCAGAAAATGACCAGTTTTGCCAGATAAAAACTTTTTTACCAATGTTTTGGTCATGTGTTTATGGTCAACAATAACGAGTTTTGCTCAATAAAGTGATCAATGGAATTCGTGTCCTCAAAGCGTCTCGACAGACGTTACAATAATTGAACAGTGATGACGAAAACAGTTATGTCTGTTGTGGCCGCGTGTCGTCAGTTGCAGTGGAAATTGTAATGTGCTTATTTGTTTTATTTGATTTAATGTGTGGTATAGATTTGCCGTGCGCAGAGGAACGCGTGAGCAGTGCGCAATTGCACAGGCGCGCACCTTAGAGGGAACGTTGCCTACTACCACTGCAGTTGAAAATTGGTTTTGTAGCGATAACCAACGCATTAAAAGTACATCCATTCATCCGTCTTCTTCCGCTTATCCGAGGTCGTTTCGCGGGGGCAGCAGCCTAAGCAGGGAAGCCCAGACTTCCCTCTCCCCAGCCACTTCGTCCAGTTCTTCCCGGAGGATCCCGAGGCTTTCCCAGGCCAGCCGGGAGACATAGTCTTCCCAACGTGTCCTGGGTCTTCCCTGTGGCCTCCTACCGGTCGGACGTGCCCTAAACACCTCCTTAGGGAGGCGTTCAGGTGGCATCCTGACCAGATGCCCGAACCACCTCATCTGGCTCCTCTCGATGTGGAGGAGCAGCGGCTTTAATCTGAGCTCCTCCCGGATGGCAGAGCTTCTCACCCTATCTCTAAGGGAGAGCCCCGCCACCTGGCGGAGGAAACTCATTTCGGCCGCTTGTACCCGTGATCTTGTCCTTTCAGTCATAACCCAAAGCTCATGACCATAGGTGAAGATGGGAACGTAAATCGACCGGTAAATTGAGAACTTTGCCTTCCGGCTCAGCTCCTTCTTCACCACAACGGATCGATACAGCGTCCGCATTACTGAATACGCCGCACCGATCCGCCTGTCGATCTCACGATCCACTCTTCCCTCACTCGTGAACAAGACTCCGAGGTACTTGAACTCGTCCACTTGGGGCAGGGTCTACTCCCCAACCTGGATATGGCACTCCACCCTTTTCCGGGCGAGAACCATGGACTCGGACTTGGAGGTGCTGATTCCCATCCCAGTCGCTTCACACTCGGCTGCGAAGCGATCCAGTGAGAGCTGAAGATCCTGGCCAGATGAAGCCATCAGGACCACATCATCTGCAAAAAGCAGAGACCTAATCCTGCAGCCACCAAACCGGATCCCCTCAACGTCTTGACTGCGCCTAGAAATTCTGTCCATAAAAGTTATGAACAGAATCGGTGACAAAGGGCAGCCTTGGCGGAGTCCAACCCTCACTGGAAACGGGTCCGACTTACTGCCGGCAATGCGGACCAAGCTCTGACACTGATCATACAGGGAGCGGACCGCCACAATCGGACGGTCCGATACCCCATACTCTCTGAGCACTCCCCACAGGACTTCCCGAGGGACACGGTCGAATGCCTTCTCCAAGTCCACAAAGCACATGTAGACTGGTTGGGCAAACTCCCATGCACCCTCAAGGACCCTGCCGAGAGTATAGAGCTGGTCCACCGTTCCACGACCAGGACGAAAACCACACTGTTCCTCCTGAATCTGAGGTTAAAAGTACATGTATTTATGTATATATATATATATGTGTGTATGTGTGTGTCTGTATATACATATATATATATATATTCATCCTCCGCTGTTGCCATTTCTAATATATAGTAGTGTAAAGTCCTTACTTATACAGGTATATTAAAGTAAAGTTAAAGTACCAATGATTGTCACACACACACTAGGTGTGGTGAAATGTGTCCTCTGCATTTGACCCATCCCCTTGTTCACCCCCTGGGAGGTGAAGGGAGCAGTGGGCAGCAGCGGTGCCGCGCCCGGGAAACTGTTAGTAAACGGGGCCATGAAAGCGCTAAAACATACCGGTGTAGTGAGTTTACATAATTCACCCAAGGAACTTTAGTTATTAGAGAGTTCCGGTCGGACGGTTTTTCACGGGACACATTTCCGGCGTTGTTGTTTCTGGATGAGGATGTGCTGCTCCGTTAATGATTTAAGTAAAGTCTGAATGTCATTTAGACAGTTAGCTCCATCTTTTGACACTTCTTCCACCCCCGTCCTTGCACCGCTACACCGCTACAACAGAGATGAAAGCGCTGCCGAAAGTGAGCCATGTAAAGAAGACCGCCCACAAAACGGCGAATCCGGAGGAGACTATCAGAAAGCGGCTTGAAGATAACCTGTAAAACATAATCTATGCAACATTTTGACCGAAGAACCACCATTACATGTTATGTAGACCATAAGGAAGTGTTTTACATTTAGAAAAAATATCTGTGTTGGCCCTGTGATGAGGGGGCGACTTGTCCAGGGTGTACCCCGCCTTCCGCCCGAATGCTGCTGAGATAGGCTCCAGCACCCCCCGCTACTCCAAAAGAACCATCATTATTACATGTTATGTAGACCACAAGGGTTTGCAATAAAAAATAAATAAAAATTAATAATATGACTCCTTTAATGCGCCCTATAATCTGGTGCGCTTTATATATGAAAAAACATCGAAAATAGACCATTCATCGGCAGTGCGCCTTATAATCCGGTGCGCCCTATGGTCCGGAAAATATAGTACTTCCAGCAAATTCGTTACCGGCCCAGGCCTAATTGTATGTTGTTGTTTTTTTCATTTTTAAACTAAAACTTGGTTAAAATTTTCAGCGTGCGATCAGGTAATTTTTTAGGATACTTAAAGGCCTACTGAAAGCCACTACTACCAACCACGCAGTCTGATAGTTTATATATCAATGATGAAATCTTAACATTGCAACACATGCCAATACGGCCGGGTTAACTTATAAAGTTCAATTTTAAAATTCCCGCCACACTTCCGGTTGAAAAACTCCTTTGGATATGATTTATGCGCGTGACGTCACAAAAGCAACGGAAGTGGTTGGACCCCATCGGACCCGATAGAAAAGCCTCTTGTTTTCTTCGACAAAATTCCACAGTATTCTGGACATCTGTGTTGGTGAATCTTTTGCAATTTGTTTAATGAACAATGGAGACTGCAAAGAAGAACGTTGTAGGTGGGATCGATCGGTGTCTTAGCGGCTAAGTACAATACTGTAATATCTGTGATATTTGCATTAGTGTACTGTGTCTTTAAGGGTTTGGGGAACGCGCATGCGCGAGTGAGTTGGCGGAGAACTTGTGTGTGTGAGCGTGAGTTTTGGCTAACAGCAGCTCGTGTATGTGTGTGCGTTACTTTTTGAACTACAACCAGTTACCGCTTTTTAATAAAGCGATTGAGCAGCGCTTCCTCGTCTGTGACTTCTTCTCCACTGTGGGGCATTACAATACTTACAGCAACACAACAAGGACTACTTACCCTGACGCCTAGCCGATGCTTGCCGCCAAACCCACGGATGAAGTCCTTCGTCGTGCCGTTGATCGCTGGAATGCAGGTGAGCACGGCTGTTGATGGGTTTCTATCTTCATTTGAGAATGATGCTACGCGGTAGCTCAGTAGCTAAGTGTGTCACCGATGTATTGTCTTGGAGATAAGTCACTTTAAATGTCCATTTCGCGTGCTCGACTCTCATTTTCAAGAGGATATAGTATCCGAGGTGGTTTAAAATACAAATCTGTGATTCACAATAGAAAAAGGAGAGAGTACATAGTTCTGTGAGGTCTGGTTGCTAAGTTAGCGTCAATGGCGTCGTTAGCACAGCATTGTTAACCTTCGCCAGCCTGGAAATCATTAACCGTGTATTTACATGTCCACGGTTTAATAGTATTGTTGATGTTCTATCTATCCTTCCATTAAGGGGTTTATTTATTTTGTTTCTATCTTCATTTGAGAACGATGCTATCGCGCTAGCTCAGTAGCTAAGTGTGTCACCGATGTATTGTCTTGGAGATAAAAGTCACTTTAAATGTCCATTTCGCGTGCTCGACTCTCATTTTCAAGAGGATATAGTATCCGAGGTGGTTTAAAATACAAATCTGTGATCCACAATATAAAAAGGAGAGTGTGGAATCCAATGAGCCAGCTTGTACCTAAGTTACGGTCAGAGCGAAAAAAGATACGTCCATCACTGCCTCTCAAGTCGTTCACTGTAACGTTCCTCATCTACAAATCTTTCATCCTCGCTCAAATTAATGGGGTAATCATCACTTTCTCGGTCCAAATCTCTCTCGCTCCATTGTAAACAACGGGGAATTGTGAGGAATACTAGCTCCTGTGACGTCACGCTACTTCCGGTACAGGCAAGGCTTTTTTTTTATCAGCGAGCAAAAGTTGCGAACTTTATCGTCAATTTTCTCTACTAAATCCTTTCAGCAAAAATATGGCAATATCGCGAAATGATCAAGTATGACACATAGAATGGATCTGCTATTCCCGTTTAAATAAAAAAAAATCATTTCAGTAGGCCTTTAATTGTGATATGAATGATGGTCACAATACCCGCTGTATGAAATGTTACATCCATGAATCAAAACAAAAAAAACTAGCAAAAAAAACCCAACACATTAAACAAGTAGGATGCATGGCGCGGCCTAATTACACGGCCTGTTCGACATCACGACAAGCCATCCTGTGTGATGCAATAAAGCGACGCCAGCAGCTTTACAGTGGTCATAAAGGGACAATGAAGAGACTTCTTACTGACACTTTATGTCGGCCGGCAGCTGCTGCTGGTTCCAGCGTGTGCAAGTTACGGACATGGACAGGGAAAAAAACCAAAAACTGTGAAAGAAACTCCCAACTTGTTTACTAAACTGCACAACAGTTTGAAAAATAAACTACATGGACGCAAAGATTACATACTGCACTGATACTGTACTGATTGTTAGTCGGGGTGTGATTCTTTAGGCCCCTAACGATTCCATCCGATTCCTGGTGGTACAATTTGATTCAGAATCGATTCTCGATTCAAACCAATACTGGCAATGTCTTATTTGGTATAATAATTGTAATGAAACTTTTTTCAAAACAGTTAGAAAACCTCCTTCTAGTTGCATAGAGATGGCCTAAAAATGTATCTTTAAAAATGGATCCCTATGGGGAAAAAAAAAAAAAAAATTCATTAGATTTTTGAAAATAATTAATCGATTTTGAATCAGGATAAGTAAAAAAATCGCGATTCTGATATTAATCCTTTTTTTGTTTTATTTGGAAAAAATACCGTATCCCATTTGTTGACAAGGATGTATGTGACATATCATAGTGTAACTGTATGCATGTTACATTAAAAAAAACCCAATACCATAGACCAGTGGTTCTCAACCTTTTTTCAGTGATGTACCCCCTGTGAACATCATTTTAATTCAAGTACCCCCTAATCAGAGCAAAGCATTTTTGGTTGGAAAAAAAAGAGATACAAAAGTAAAATACAGCACTATGTCATCCGTTTCTGATTTATTAAATTGTATAACAGTGCAAAATATTGCTCATTTGTTTTGGTCTTTCTTGAACTATTTGGAAAAAAAAGATATAAAAATAACTAAAAACTTGTTGAAAAATAAACAAGTGATTCAATTATAAATAAAGATTTCTACACATAGAAGTAATGATCAACTTAAAGTGCCCTCTTTGGGGATTGTAATAGAGATCCATCTGGATTCATGAACTTAATTATAAACATTTCTTCACAAAAGAAGGAATCTTTAACATCAATATTTATGGAACATGTCCACAACAAATCTAGCTGTCAACACTGAATTTTGAACATTGTTGCATTTATTTTCCCAGTTCTTTTTGACAGTCATTTAAAAAAAAATCTCACGTACCCCTTGGCATACCTTAAAGCAGTGGTCCCCAACCACCGGGCCACGGCCCGGTACTGGTCCGCGGACCGATTGGTACCGGGCCGCACAAGAAATTGAAAAAAATAAATAAATAAACATAAAAAACACAATATATACATTGTATATCAATATAGATCAATACAGTCTGCAGGGATACAGTCCGTAAGCACACATTTTTTATTTATGTATTTATTTATGTAAAAAAAAAAACTTTTTTTTTTTTTTTTTTTAAATACACCCCTCCCCCCACCGGTCCGTGGGACAAATTTTCAAGCGTTGACCGGTCCGCAGCTACAAAAAGGTTGGGGACCACTGCCTTAAAGTACCCCCAGAGGTACGCGTACCCCCATTTGAGAACCACTGCCATAGACCAATGTGATACAATATTGATTTAAATATATTTTTTTTTACAATATTTTTGAACATTTTTATTTAAAATCGGGATAAGTAAAAAATTGTGATTCAGATGATTTTTTTCACAGTTTACTGCGGGGGTTCGTTCTCCCGAAAAGCAGACGGATCATTCCGGACAAAGCGTGCAGGTATGAACATTATTTATTCCTCACAATACCAAAGTAGTACAAACAAAACGGGACACAAGGCGAAGGCACAACGTGCTGATCGCACTCGGAGCTAATGCTACTTCTTAGCATGGACTAGGGACAAGCAATACTCAGGTAACTGTGGCATGAAACAAGCAAGACTTACGTAGCAGGTTGCGTGAAGCAATCAATGACGCCAGACTGAGCTTGGTGAATAAATAGCTCTCTGATTAGTGGTTGACAGCAGCTGAGCGTGGGAACCACTAACCAGAGGCAGGTGAACCCAATTAATCCCCAGGGTGCCCAAAACAGGAACTAACAGTCCAAATCTAACAGAACATAACCAAAACATGATCCGGACCACGGATCATGACAATTTTGGTACACTCTTAATAGTGTTCGGAAATACGGCATTACACAAGTTTTTCTTGTAACACGTTATGTAATTAATTCCTTTAATGCACGTTACAACGCCGTTACCGATATATTTGATGTAGCATAGCTATTTGTGAGGCGGACAAGACCGCTTTAGAATCCCAGCAAGTTCCCTTCAGGACTACTACGGGGGAAAAAATGAACATTCAATAAAGTGACAATCGTCAACAATAATAATCCCGTTTGTGGACAAGGAGAGACACAGAAAGTTGGAAAAATAGAAATGCAATTCCCTAGTAATTAACTACCATTATCTATTTAAGGTTAATTTAGCTAGTAATTAAATTACTTTTTGGGGAGAAGTAACAAGTAACTGTAATGAATTACATTCTAAAATAAATTAACGATCTCTAACCACTAGGCCTACTTTTCCCCCCAACTATTTGCAATATGGCTGTCGGCGAAGAAAAACCCATAAATTAGCCGCAACGTTTCCTATGTCGCAGGGTTCAAAAGATAAGAAAAAAGTGGTGGCTTATAGTTCGGAATTTGCAGTAATTACCAGAGAATGCAATTATTGCGCAGCTGGGATTATGTTTTTCCCCATTAAGATACAATTTGGTACAATACAATATTCAATCCCTTCAAAATAGTAAATAGTTATATTAACCGCCAATATTTCGTAAGTCCCAATACTGCTGTAGATACACCAAGTGCAATGCTCATTGTATTAAAGTTCTTTGAATCCTCACCAGGGAGGTTCGGTAATATTCTCCAAATATATTACATAAGATTTTTAAGATGCAAGTTTCCCTTTATTGCCCTTCTGCCCTAACAGTAAAATTAAATATTTGAGATGTGCAATCTAATGTGATTATGAGGGTTATAAACACAAAAATAAATTGCACTTCTTTTAAAACGAAGCAATATGTATATTATCTATTGTCATCTGTTGATATTAAACCTAACACACACACACACACACACACACATGTCTTGCCTACTTTGTGTGGACCCACGTTTGGTTAGTAGGTTGTGAGGGCCCTCCTTTCCACTATAGCTAGAATGATGAAAAAAAATATATCTAGCCCTAGATGGGAGTAGAGAGTTGCAACTAGGGATGTCCGATAATGGCTTTTTGCCGATATCCGATATTCCGATATTGTCCAACTCTTTAATTACCGATACTGATATCAACCGATACCGATATCAACCGATATATACAGTCGTGGAATTAACACATTATTATGCCTAATTTGGACAACCAGGTATGGTGTAGATAAGGTCCTTTTTAAAAAAAAATTAATAAAATAAGATAAATAAATTAAAAACATTTTCTTGAATAAAAAAGAAAGTAAAACAATATAAAAACAGTTACATAGAAACTAGTAATTAATGAAAATTTGTAAAATTAACTGTTAAAGGTTAGTATTATTAGTGGACCAGCAGCATGCACAATCATGTGTGCTTACGGACTGTATCCCTTGCAGACTGTGTTGATATATATTGATATATAATGTAGGAACCAGAATATTAATAACAGAAAGAAACAACCCTTTTGTGTGGATGACTGTGAATGGGGGAGGGAGTTTTTTTGGGTTGGTGCACTAATTGTAAGTGTATCTTGTGTTTTTTATGTTGATTTAATAAAAAAAAAACAAAAAAAAAAACCTGATAATAAAAAAAACGATACAATAATTACCGATATTACATTTTAAAGCATTTATCGGACATAACCTAGTTGCAACCTCACTTCAGAATGCAAAACACACAAAGTAAAACAAATATTTTACTTCTGTAGTTGTGAGGACCAGGCAAATGTCCTCACAAGTCAAAAGATCCTCACAGAAAGGGTGGTTTATCAAGTGTATGTCCACACAAGGACGGTGAGACAAGTGCACACACACACACTCACACACACACACACACACACACACACACACACACACACACACACACACACACACACACACATACTGGTTATCATTTGGAATGGGGGCCAAGTTTTAGATCATGACTTGTGGGGACCACCCTTTCTACAGGTTGTGGAGGCATAGAAAAAAAATGGTGTAAAATGTCCACTGGCCAGTTAGCTCATACACGTCTTTAAATCTCTGGATTGATGAAGTAATGTGCTGATCATTCTTACTCGGGACCCTGGGGAAAAAAGAGTTCATATGGTTCATGGCAGAGGTGGGACCAAGTCATTGTTTTGCAAGTCACAAGTAAGTCTCAAGTCAAGTCCCGAGTCAAGACAGGCGAGTCTCAAGTCAAGTCCCAAGTCCGGCATTTTAAGTTTCGAGTCCTTTCAAGTCCTTTTAACCACAGACTAATATATTTACACAGATTGTGTATGCTTTTAAAACGCTGTATTTTATTATTAAAACAAGCGCATTTAAAATTGCAGGGACTGTATCCCTTGCAGACTGTATTGATATATATTGATACATAATGTAGGAACCAAAAATATTAATAACAGAAAGAAACAACCCTTTTGTGCGAATGAGTGTGAATGAGTGGGAGGGAGGTTTTTTTGGGTTGGTGCACTAATTGTAAGTGTATCTTGTGTTTTTTATGTTGATTTAATTTTTAAAGAAAATAGTAATAATAATTTTTTGTACCGGACCGCGGCCCGGTGGTTGGGGACCACTGTGTTAAAGTATTTGGCAAAGGCTTTTATCCAAAGCGACATACATAAAAAATACATATAAAACAATCACTGTAAACATTATCATTTAAGGGAAGAATGTAATAGAAAATATCAATACAAAGTGTCAAGACAGAATAAACTCTCTGATGCTGCAGCAACAGAGCTACATTCTATAGGTCCCTAAGATATATAGATATCTAATGTATTCATACATTGTTTATGTAGAATACACGCATGTTTATATAACCTAATCATATTGTTTCTTGAATTTAAAAATAGATGACCGTTTTTACCCCCTTCTCTGGGATTATATTCCCAGTTTTGATCTCGGACGTCTGGTCACTTATAGCACATAAAAATATTGTATTACTGTTAAACAAACTATTAATAATAAAACACGCCAAAACATGTGTCCTTTATCATAGCTACACGTATGACAAAAAAAGCGCGTGAAAATCAGTGGTATTCAGTGAGGTAAGATGAATTAAATGCGCTGACAGTTCATTGCTCCTGCCAAATGAATTGCACTGAGTGGAGAGGATCACCACTCCAAGATGGCGGCCCCGCGTCTCGTTTGCGCCAGTAGGCAGTAGCGCTCGATGCTGCGTACCCTTAGAAGATGTCTATGGTTATAGTGTTAGCAGTGAGTTTACAGCCTCACTGATTTAACTACACGTTACGTTTAAAAGTCACGTTACTTAGCCAAATAAACGTTAGCTTACATTCAAAACTTACCGTTCCGCTTGCAACTTCAAATGTCGAACGAAATTGGAAGTTGTTGCAATTCGTTTTTTGTTGACCAAGTCGTAGTTTTAACACCCGAACGAAACTATCTTTGACGTAATTTTTCCTCACGGGCGCGTTGTTTGAGAGCTATTCTTCGTTGGTTGTTCTGCAATTTGATTGGATGAATGCCGTGGGACGAAAACAATGTGGATCTAATTTTGCCTAATTCACACAAATTTGTACGTGACTGTACTGAGGAACATTTAAAAAAAAAAAAAAATTCAAGTTCAAATTAAATATGACATGATGGTCAGAATACAGCACTACAGCTGTCCTCTTATAGGAAGTTCCACCACTTAAATGTTAAAGCAAATCCTGCATCTTCTGTGACATTACTGAAAACGTGGGCTCTGTACCGAGGATGTCGTTGTGGCTTGTACAGCCCTTTGAGACATTTGTGATTTAGGACTATATAAATAAACATTGATTGATAAACATTGACTGAAAACTGCTATTTAGCAGTAATGAAGTTGTCTGCAACTCCAGCTACCATCTCCTGCAGACAAACCACCTTCGTTATGGGGACCAGGTGGAAGTGATTACCTATACACGGAAGAAGTGTGAGCAGAGCAGGGAGTGCAGTACCAGCTACAGCCCGATGAGGGGGCTGCTGTGCAAATGTCTCACACTCAAACTAACCAGTAAACCTGTTTTATGGGCCAAAGCTTAAAAATTTAATAGGCATCTTCAGAATGGATCTGACTATCATTTAAAAAGGTTTCCCTTCAGGAGACCTGTTTTTTTGTCCCCATACCGTCAGAGGTCCCCTAAAGGTGACTGTGTAAACAGAGCGATGTCCTCATTAAGTAAGCATTGCCAGAACACACACACACACACACTTACTAGTTATACCTCAGGAGAGCCGCAAGCAAACATTAGGTGGAATAGCTTGTGGTCATAGAAGTGATGACGTGTATGGTACAAAAAAAAAAGAAAAATATTCTTAAAAATGCCATAAATGGAGAATGTAGTAGCCTGTAAGTGGTATCGGAGATAAGATATGATAAGTAAGTAATCTGGTTTGGCATGCAGAGCAATTCAGGATTTATTATATTAATGAAAAGGAATTGGGCTTTTTTTCATTTGCGGAAACCAAACGGATCCCCTGAAAGTAACTACAGCGCAGTTATTTAATTAATCACATTGATGTCATGATCAGATCACATAATGCCTTCATCTCCTTAAAAGGGATTTATAAAGCTGCGATATTCAAATGGATAGTTTTGGGGGCCACGTTTCCAGAAAGCAAAGGACTTATCCCTTCACTGATAGTCTAATTTTGTACTAATAGACATTTGTTTTGTGTTTATTCACCTTGTCAGATTTATAGTTTTTGTTTATTCACTATATCAGAGTTAAAGGAGCGCTCCGCTGGTATTAAGAACCTGCTGCCAGAAAGTCAGCTTCAGAAAGTTTTTTTTTAACTAAACTCATAGGCCACCAGTTAAATAGCCCAAAAGAGAACTTTAGATGCTATGGGTCCTTCAAGGGGGAACTGGAATTTTGTCTCATAAGGGACTTTTTTCCTTATGAGAGACAATAACACATATATTTAGAATTTTTCTGCATTCCAACTAGGGCTGGGCGATATATATCGATATACTCGATATATCGCGGGTTTGTCTCTGTGCGATATAGAAAATGACTATATTGTGATATTGGAGTATACGTTCTCACGCAGTTGCTTTTAGCTGCGGGCATTACACTACAGGCGTTTCTCACTCTTTCTTGTCTCTCCTTCTCACAGAGACATAAAACACAGAGACATAAAACAAGCGAAATATCTTGTGTGACATCATGCACAAAAGTGCACTTTACTTTTAAACTATTGTGGCGTTCTGTACAAAAAGTGCACTTTAATTTAGTGTTGTTTTGATATGTCATCTTAGTGACATCATGCACAAAAGTGCACTCATAGCTTGTTTTAAAATGTCTCTGACAATCTTGCACTTTCTGTTTTGAAATGACATGAATGTTTGTGCCACTGCTTAATAACTGTTTAATAAATACACTTTTGGTCAATTGACTCTGCATGAACGTTTAAAATGAGCATATATTGATGCAGTATGAAGTAAAATATTTGAATGTAGACACATAGAATCATCATACTGGTGGGATTATATGCATCAAGTGTTCATTCAAGGCTAAGGCAAAATATCGAGATATATATGGTGTATCGTGACATGGCCTCAAAATATCGAGATATTAAAAAAAGGCCATATCGCCCAGCCCTAATTACAACTAAACACAAGCAAAAGTCAGCTAACAATGGAGCCTATAAGTGCTGTAAAAAACATCCAAACTATCAACATAATAAACAACCACTTACTGTACAATGTCTGCTCTCACTGAGATAACAACTGATGGGATGTTTATATATTTTCCATCACAATCCTCCCAAAGGGTTAAAAAGAGCTTATTTCCGTGTCTTTCTCACCATCTCCGGGTCTGAGTTGGATGTCAAAGTTGACCAACTTGTGGGTTTATGTCCACAGTCTTATACTACCGTATTTCCTTGAATTAGCGCCCGGGCGGTAATTAATTTAAAATCTCTTCTCACTCCGGCGCTTACCAAAGGCATGCGGTAAATTTAGGCATGCGGTACTTCTCACTCCGGCGCTTACCAAAGGCATGCGGTAAATTTAGGCATGCGCTTATAAATTTGAGTGTGATGTAAGGATACCATCATGACATCGCTTAATGCCGCAATAACATTTAAAGCACAATGAATCATCCTGGGAGTTCTTTTTGTTTGGGTCTGAAAAGGCAATTATAACGTGACACTCTTTATTTTTACAAGGGGTCATTCAACAATTACGTACGCATTTTTCTGTATGTAAAAACGCATGAAAAACAAATTGAAAATAAAACTTGCTACTTTAATTCTCCACTACCATTGTAACAACAAACATTATCAATCAATGTAAACAACATCCGTGAGGCCAGAGAGAAAATATCATTTGAACTTGAACAAACTGAAAATGTTCCTGTCGGCATTACTGACGGATGCTTCCCCCACTGCACGT